>NW_027273870.1:13727500-13742500 GCF_046630095.1 Trachinotus anak | reverse complement strand
TCCATCTTTCTCTGCTTCATGCCAAGTTATTTCAGCTGAACCTGCTCACACTGTGGACTGGCTTCACCTCAGCACTTGTACCCATCAGGAATGTGAACACAGCCTGAAAATCTCCTCTGATTGGTCAACTGTGGGGGAAACGTAATCAGCTGCAGTGATACTTTGAAGTAATAATCCTTGACATTTTCATGAAAACAAGTCAGAGATATTTGTAGAAACAGTGAAATGGACTCAAAGTTCATATACAAAACCATCAAGAGGTGAACTGACTGGGTGCGATCCACGGCTCCTCTGCGATATTGAACCCCAAATTGCCTCCAGTGTGATACTGGTTTATGTGTGTGTTTTTCTACAGAGATGCACTGTGTATATAGCAAAGGCTGTATGAATGTGTGTGTGAATGTGACTTGTGGTGTAAAGTGTTTTGAGTGGTCGTTAAGACTAGAAAGGTCTATATAAATGCAGTCCATTTGCCCTCTGATATAAAAGCTTGCAGACATGTCAACTTGCGGCTGATATTTTGCTTCCAGCTGTAACAGCATTGAGGCTTTGCCAAATGTAACTCACATTACACCGAGTCATAATTGAATCCTTCTAAGCACTGACAGATGGTTGTGGTGTATTTAATATTTGTATTTGGTTAACTGAGGGCTCTGAGGATCATAACTGGGCTAATATGGTAATAAAACAACTTTATTAAATGCCAACTATAAATCATTGCAGACAGAGAGAAATGAGAGTTTCCTGTCATTCCGTATGTAAACTATAAATGAGGTTATGCTGTTTATCTTTCATGTAAAATATGGAAATAAATTAGAAAATTAACTAAATTTATTCAGAAGTAATGAAATAATTCTGAAATGTAGGCTGCTGCTGAAAACAAACAAACAAACAAACAGTGAGCGGTCATTTTGGAAACAATGGCAGTATTATTGAAATCTACTTAGCAAGATGGGTGAAAGCAATGAGCCAGTTAAAGTCTGAGAGGTCAGCAGAGTGAACCTGGTTGCATACGTGACCAGATTAATAGACCAATAGCATTAGTCCACTGGGACCTTGTCAAAAAGGGAGACACGTCGGGTGGATGCTGGACTGACTGCTGCTCCTCTCAACTTCATTCTTCCACTTACTTTAAGAAGCAGGGATCAGTGTGAAGTTGTAAAAGATGAAAAATGTATGACTTCCTTCAGACCTTCCACAATAAAAGTGGGGTTTAACTAAATAAGAAAAAAGTCACTTTTTGAGTGGAAGAAAATTACAAACGACACTCCAACATCTTCTCCATCCTCTGCTCTCAGCAGATTTTCTGCTTCTCTGCACAAAAATGGAAAATTTACCAACAGAATAAACAAAAATCTGAACATTTTCTCTGCAAGGATTCTTTTTCAGCACCTGGTGTGGGTTTGCTTTGTGTTGTACATCTTCTCAACTTGTGGATGCAGCAGTGACACTATGAGATTTTGTTCTTTATCGAGAAGTCTATAACTAAACACATGCAAGAGTGAAAAGTTGCTCTGAGCCTAATAAGTACTATAAGTAAGCAGCACTTAATGATCTATCAATGTGTATTTCATCTCAACAAAATCTTGAAACAAGGGGTTCCAGATAAAAAAAGACTGCAAAGTGATAGATAGCTTGGATTACCAGATCTTATTCTGTAACATTTAACGAAATAATTAAATATTGTGATATTTAGATAACCGACCAAAAAATAGAGCCCAAGAACAGTTACTTACACCCCTTTGTCTTATGAAAGTGTGAGTTGTTTTTCATTTAGCAGCTGTTGGATGCATTTCCCATCAGCTGGCGACAGAGGTCAGTAGAAAATATTTGCTCTATGCACCTTTCATAGATGACCGCCAAATAAGTGGCCAGTTACCCTATAGGCTTTTATTTTGAAGGCAGACAGTTCGATTTCCCGTATTTTTTTTTTGCCTAAACGGATCCAATTGACGCAACAAACTCCTCTGACCGGATTTATCTGTTTCCATATGACCGGGCTTACTCTCACAGCGGGGTTCATACAGGAATACTGGACGCTGACAGAGAGACAAAGAAGAGAGACAGGGAGAGAGAGAGAGAGAGAGAGAGAGCGAGAAAGAAAGCGAGATACTAAATGAAACAGTGTAATCAGCGGCAGAAGTAGAGGGGAGCGCAGACACTGGGGATAGTTTTTTTTAAATATCCATTCCTATGGTTGTCGGATCATAAACACTTGAGGACTTCATAACCATGCACTTACTGGGAATATCTCTTTTACTGGCTTATCTCCTCTACACCAACCTCGCCAGCGACTTCAGCCACAGCAGCTATGATGATTACTACGAGCAGGAGCAGATGGACGAGCCGGTGAGTTTGACAAAGAATGACCACAACTTGTTTGAAGTGAACCTGTAATATATATATATATATATATATATATATATATATATAAATAAATAAAAAGTGTGTGTGTGTGTGTGTGTGCTTACGGCACAAGGCTAACATCTGCTATGATGTTTCACCTGATCCTGTCAGTGAAGGGGTCCAGGGACCACCAGGGTCCATCATGTGGTTTGATACAATAATTGAATAAAGGCTATAAGGACCACTTAATAACCTTGGTATTGTGCACATAATTTCAATGCAGTCTAAAAAGTCTGCATTCACTGTGAACTCTTAAATTGTACGAATTTATTAATGGGGCACTCTAAAGATTTTACACATGAATTAAAGTTTACTCGTCATGAGGGGTAATGAAAAAAGTAACCATGGTGATGTCATATTGATGTCATCAGGGTGAGAGCATCTCAAATTTTTAAGAAAAAAGTTTACACTGAACCGGAGCTGTGGTGTTACTAAGAAGGCTGCTGTGTCTCATGAAAGATGACACTTACTCGTTTGTATTTGGGATCACAAATCTCTATTGCTTCGATTTTGGCCGGTCATTTTTTAAATTATTATTATTTTTCTTAATCTTTCCCCGTCTCTCTTCCCAAACTTAATTAAAGTGCAATATTAAATCAGAATCTATTTGTTTAATGCTAGAAAACAAAACAGAGACAAATACCTGTGGCTTCCTCACAAGCTAAAATCTGCAGCTGCTGTGAGTAGACATTTTTTTTTTTTTTTTTGCATCCACAGGATATTACATAAATGATGATGTTATATCAGTGTGCTTTAATATGAATTATTGCAAATTTTGACCAAAGATCATACACTTATCCCCAGGAAATATACTTAACGTTTACATACATCGTGTGAAAGCACAGCATTATGATCAGAACTTACCCACAAACTTTCTTTACTTACTAGGGAGACTTCCCACTAAACTGTTCTCACATGGCCAGAATAAATATACAAATGAATACAACTTTTGCACTTCCTCCCTTTCATTCAGTCTTACCAATTATCTCAATTCACTTTCAAGTTTTATTCTGCTGCTGCTGCGCTGTTGCTGTGTGTGTCTGTGGCTTTGGACAAGTGAAAACAAAAGGCGCATTAGTAACAGTCAGCGATCAGAGTGAGAAGCCAAAGCCAGATCTCTGAGTTTATTTTCCTAACTGATCGTAATCATCTGTTCTGGTGCGCAGGATATCATTAAAGGTTTAGCTCAAGCTTTTTCTGCTGAGCCTCTGGATCTCAGGGGTCAAACAGGGTTTTTATGTGTCACATTTTAAACGAGGCGTTTACTGTTTTACAAAAGAAAGGTAACACTGATGTTAACTCTCTTTTGTTTAATGGTTATTATTATCTGTCTGTCAAGTGCTGTAATAATAGTTGGATTAATACACCATTGAAACATACTTTTCTTTAATGTTATGCCAGCACAGCAGATTTGAATTGAACTGAATTAACATAGAAAATGGGTGAGAGAGGAAGGAAAACAGTGAGAGAGAGAGCAGTGAACATTTTCCATCCAAGGGGGAGGATTAGCCAGAGAAAAGAGCCAATGAAGGCAAATGTCACATAGGTCAAGTGTGTGTGTGTGTGTGTGTGTGTGTGTGTGTGTGTGTGTGTGTGTGTGTGTGTGTGTGTGTGTGTGTTTTCCACAGAGGCTGGGCTAGAGTAAGGGGGGTTGAAGTGCTAAGTAGTATCATGCAGCCATTTGATCATGGTAGACTCTGAACTGGGATGATGAGCTTCTCTCCCAGCTCCTGTCTTCAACCTTTAAAGCCCCAACAGTTATTCTGTGGAATTTCAATAACACCTGCTCATCTCTGCTGTCAGGTGTCTAAGGATAAATAACACAGGTTTTTACTTTTGGAGATAATTCAGCAAGGTAGGAATGAGGTTTTCAAATGATCATTTAATTTTCTCACCACACTTTATTTGCTGGTTCAATGCTTCAAATGAGTGGTTCCTCATGTTTTGTTCACCTCAGTGTAGGAAATGTATCAGGTTAAAGACCCCTTAGTTTTTAATCATAGCCTTCCTTTTTTAAAACTAATTTTACAACTTAAACACAGATATTGACAAGTGATATACAGAGGCTTCAGACAGTACACAGATCCCTTCAATTTTTGTACACTTGCTGTAGGTTACAATTACCATTTTTGCCACCAGTCTGCACTCAATAACCCATAATGACAAAGTGAAAGCATACTTTCAAATTTTCTTCAAAAACAAAAATCTCTCTTTTACAAAAGCATCCATCCATCCATCCATCCATCCCTCTCCCCAACACTACTTTCCAGTTCCTCCTGGGGGACCCTGAGGTGTTCCCAGGCCAGATAAGATATATAGTCTCTCCAGCATGTTCTAAGTCTACCCCAGGCCCTCCTACCATTTGGACATGCTCACAAAACCTCCAATGGAAGTTACCCAGCAAGCATCCTGATCAGAAACCTGAACCACCTCTAATGTCTACTTTTGATGCAGAGGAGCAGTGGTTCGACTTCCTACCCTTGATATAAAGTTGAGTCCAGCCATGGAATGAAGAACGAATGACCAAAATGAGTTTCCCTATCATTATTATTATCTGCAATTGTCACTACCCAAAGTTTTTGACCATTGGTGAGGGTTGGAAGGTAGATTGGCTGGTAAATTGAGAGCTTTGCTTCACCACAATGGTTCGGTGCAGTGCTTGCATTTCTGCTGATGCTGCAGCAATCCACGTGTCAATGATTGCACCCCCACAAGGGCCTCCAAGGGACACCGTCCTAACCCTTCTCCACATTCACAAAACACATGTACAATGAATTATAAAACTCCCATAACCCTTCCATTAATCTTGCAATGGTAAAGACTTGGTCGACTGTTCCACTCTCAGGTCCATGTACCTCCTCCTGGATGTCAGATTGGACGATCTGTCAAAGTATCCTTTTCAGCACCCTGGAATAAGCTTTCCTGGGGTGGCTGAGTAGTGTGATACCCAATAATTGAAGCACACCCTCTGGCCCTGGTTTTTAAATATGGGAACCACCACTGTAACTCTCTGTGACACCTTGCCACTGAGGAGCTTTTTGACTAGCTCATTGACCTCTCAGAGATATAAGTAAGGCATCCTCCATTTTTTCCTCCTCAGAGGACATTTTGGCTAGGTTCAGGAGTTCCTCAATGTATATCCTGAGTCAGAGGTAGCAGGGGAGGAGCCCCTGCTAAACACAGCTTGGGCCAAGCCCCACTTTCCCCTCCTGAGTTCCTTGCTGGTTTGCTAGAACTTCCTCAAGTCCAACTGAAGGTCTTTCTCCATAGCCTTCCTGAACTTCTCCCCAGTGAGGGCTTTGAACATGGCCTACTCAGATTCCATGACCCAACCTTGCATGGGGTGCATGACAAGTTTTACGCTGAAGACCTCACTGATAGCGGCCTCAGCTAGGTGTTCCCAGACCACCCCCACTACAGGTTTTCGTTTCCCAGGTATTCCCAGCAGCCTCTCTTCCACTTGATCCAACTCACCATCAGGTGGTGATTAGCTGACAGCTCTCCTCCACTCCTCACTCAAGTGTCCAAAACATCCAGCCGCAGATCTAATTATATGACCATAAAGTCCTAGTCCACCCTATACTCGAACATGGTGTTCGTTTTGGCCACTCCATGATGAATACAGAAGTCCATTAACAAAACACCATACTGTTTTAGATCAGGCAGGCTTTTCCTCCAATCATTCACCTTCAGGTCTCTTAATTATTGCCCACGTATGCATTGAAGTCCCCCAGGAGGACTGTAGAGTCCCAAGGTGGTTGGTTCCCTTCCCAGAACCCCACCCAGAGACTCCAAGAAAGCAAACTACAGTCTGATTCTTGTTACCAGCAACTTGCAGTCACATGGAGGCAATTCTCTCATTCCCTTGGGAGAACCCCAACCTCACTTTGGGTAACTCCGGAGAAGGAGATAGTCCTGCCTCCTCCAGGAGTTTGGTTTCAGAGCCAGAGTTGCATGGAGGTGATCACAACTATATCTAGTTGGTACTGATCTGCCTTCTACATCAACTCTGGCTTCTTCCCCACCAGAAACATGACAGTCCATCTCCTAGGACTGGTTTATGATACAAGGGAATGGCACAACAAGGTCCCTGATCTTGCCTGCCACCCAGTTTGTATCACAACTCTACACCCTGAGATCTTATTTTTCAAATTTGTAGTCTTCAGCCCCAGCTGTAATTGCATCAGGGGACAACTGAGGAAATTCAGATTTCATTCAGCTCCTCTTGGAGTCAAGAATGGATTTAAACCCCTTTTTCTCACATATAGTGTGAAATTAGTTCCAACTTTCCCTGATTCAATCTCCAGTCATTTAATAAAAACTGCCTTCAATCCATGGCACAGGGAAGATATTTAGCACACTTTGTGTTGTAGTTTTAAATTGAAATGAATAAAGTTTGATTCATTAATTGGCCATTTTTGTCCATCAAATTAATCAAACTTGCCAATGTGAAAATATGTTTTTAGAGATAAATAAAATAAGTAAAATATCTCCTCAGCCAGGCAGCACGATGCTGCAGTCGTGAGTGCTGGTGCCTCACAGCAAGAAGATTGGAGCCTTTCTGTGTTGTTTTCAATTTCTCTCCGTGTCTGTGTGGGTTCCCTCCGTGTACTCTGGCTTCCTCCCCTGTCCAAAGACATGCATGTTAGGGTAATGAGTGACTCTAAATTGTGCTAGGTGTGAATGTGAGTGTGAATGGTTGTCTGTCTTTATATGTCAGCCCTGTAATAGACTGGCATCCTGTCCAGGGTGTACCCCACCCTTGCCCAGTGTCGGCTGGGAATGACTCCAGCCCCCCTGCAAACCTGTATGGGTAAGCGGTATAGATAATGGATGGATGGATGGATCCCCTCAACCACTGTAAACATAGCCATTACATTATATATGGATATTCATAGTCCATAGAGGAGAGAGACTAATAATTACCAAGAATATTTATTGAAGCAACATTTCTGTAAAGAATATGTTAGTGTTTAGCAGCTGCTTGTAGGGCTTTGAAGGGTCTTGTCAAATGTATATTTATTGCAAAATGAATCAGTGCTACACTGGGTGTCTGTGTCCATAGACCTGTATAAATCACATTACCTTGACTACAAAACTATCAATGTAAGTTGAAGCTCGGAATAACCCACATTGTACAAAGCTTGTACATGGTTTAGCTAGATCTTCTGACTCATCTGACTTACTACATTTGGCTTGTTGGTGGGGGAAAAATACCCAGTAAGTCTCTCTGGTCAACCATTTGTCTTTCTCAGCAGTTCATTGTTTTCTTTGTTTTTTTAATCTGTCCTCCATGTTTTTGTTGGCTTTCTATGTCTAGTTTTTCCTTCTGACCTGCGAGTTCTGAACATTTTTTTTGCTTCATTGCTTTGGGGATTTTCAGAGGGTGAGCCCTATCAGCCTATCTTCCCTCAACAAACAGCATTTCAAAATAACAATCTTGGTGGGTTGACAAATGGAGGAATGGGGAACAACACCAGGTGGCAGCTAAATAAAAGGAATTTATTTATAAAGAAGAATATAAGTCAACCAAGATAACCTCAAATCAATATGACAAAGAGAAAGCCACAGCTGTCATCTGGTCGGCTGCGGAGAGGGAACCTCTCCCCTGAGGGGGAACAAGGCTGCAAAATGAGGGGGATTTGTAGGGAAGAACACGCTAGGCCCAGGTGTAGCTCATGCAGCTGATCATCCCCCATTCAGCACCTGCAAAACACAACCAAAACAAAAACATGGAGACCTAGTGCCTAGGTGGAGGGGTCATCCCCTACCTGGAGTAGCAGATCAAAGGACCTTTACCATACATGGCAATACAGACTAAAAGATCAAGACAAATACAACAAAGCACTGAAATGTTTATTTGGTCATATTTGTTCTTATTGGCAACTTACTGGCCATTAGATGTTACTCATTTCCAGTGTGATAGATACCAGGGATCTGAAATAACAAGGATGTTTGAAAAGTGCAGCTGTCATGGTAGTTTTTGTGGAGACTTTGAATTTTGTTTCCCTCTCTCCTAAAGATCTTAATATTGCTTTTGCACTCATGCCCCATCTAATCCTTGCAGGACTTTTCATTGCACTCTGACCCTGTAGTTGGCAACATTGACAATTCTACAGCTATATGAACAATACTGGCATTTATATACAGCACTTTTGTTGTTGCTTTTGTACCTTCTTAGTTGTCAATCACATGTTCAAAATATGGAAAAGAAGTGGAAGTGAACTCCATTGAATAAACAAATGACTTGTCAACAAAGTGACTTGTCAACAAAGAACTAAATATTTATTTTTATAAATAATATTTATTCTTATATCTACTAATAGTCATTGTCAATATTTTTCATTTGTTTTCTCTGTCCACTCCAGCTAACTACTGGAAAGTTGAAGGACATTGACGGTAGACTCTTCTTTAAGACTGTTCTTAGCATTTTACCTGCTAGCTTTTGGCTATCCTGTCTCGCTGTAGTAAAATGTAATTAATAGGTCAAAATATAAAAATACATGGACTACTGGAGGCTAGCGCTGAAGAATCAAATAATCAAATCAAGTTTACTTATAAAGCACATTTAAAACAACCAGAGTTGACCAAAGTGCTGTACAATAAAATACAAAGAAAAACACATAACATACTTTAGTAACAGCTAAAAGTGATGCCTTAACTATCCCACAGTCAGGGACAGATGGAAGAGTTTGAAATAAAAACACACAGGATAAAGCCAAAAAATATATTACTACATAACTAACGTTAGCATTAACATACGTTTACTTACCAGTCTAGAAGAAACATTGCAAGTTCAGCATTAAATTTCATTTCTTTACTCACCAACAGCTGTCTTCAGAGGCGGAAAGCAACAGCAATGTTAACTCTTGTCTCTATCACGTGTTTTCTTCTATTGAAGCAAACTAATTAGCTAGCCTTTACTCTCCAAGAGCAACTCACTGTAGCCTCAGAGGACGTATTATAACCTCTTGTCTTGTAGACGCAATGATGGCTGAAGCATTACCAATTATTCAGTTATTCAGCATCAGATAATATTATTCAGCATTATATTTCCTGATGAACTCTTTAAAAGAACATGTTAGTGCTTTGGTTTCTACATGTAAAGACATCTGTTCATTTTGCTAGATTTTCTGTCTAAGCACAGATACAGTGTAAGTTCGGTTTCAGGGATTAATTTTTGCCTCTGGTTTTCCCTGATAGAAACTCTGGCCAAACTGGGATTAAAAACTTTTGAAAACAGTTTGAAGTGATGATTTTTTTCTAGCAGGGCACCGCAGCTCGTCAAGTTACAACCTCAGTGTAATCTGTAGATGACCCTGAACTGTGAAATAGACGGATGGATGTGGTGAAATACCTGACACATGCCGGCATCTCTCTCTCTCTCTGTCTCCTCATGTCTGTCTCAATGTCTCTCTGTCGCTCCCTGTGGGCTTCTGTTGCTTCATCACTCTGCTTCATGATGTAGATTACTAAGAATAGAACAACATAAATGCTCTTTCTCCTACTTTAGCCTTTATCGTGATCCAGTCACCACAAAGTTTTTCTTTCATCTCCCAGTTTCCTTTTTTTTTTCTTTCCAGCTGCCTTGCCCTCTCCCCCTCTCGTCTGCCGGATCTCTTGCCCATATTTCACAACCCCCTGGAGTCTGCAGAAGAATGCGCTGTGTAATTATCGATCATTTTGAAGGAATTTTCTGTGATTTCTTAGTGGACATTCCAGCTCAGTCTGATTGCACTGCCTGAGTGTGGAGATTCGTGTCCACCCAGACTGTGTGATTTATAAATTATGAAATAAATAATAATAATTTGGAGAGTTTGTTTGGCTTCATAATAGTTTTGCTCGTTCAAAGGAAAATATCATAAAAAGCTTTAGAAAGATGGACAGTGACTGGTGAAGGCTTTGGTAATGGTTTGAGGCAACAGCTCCTCCAACCTGAACAAACGTCTGATATGAAGCCATAGCAGTGTCTCCTGAAATAGCACCCTGATGCCAGCAGGGTACTGGCCTTGGTTGTCATGGTTACAATAATAAGCATGTGGACTGTACTGAGAGCAGGGTACCAACCTTTGTTGCCAAGGTTACTTGGCTTGGTTAGGTTTAAGAAAACATGGTGATTTCAGTTAAAATAAGTACTTCTTCAACATTAGATAATATTTGTTATCATGGTTACTAGGGATGGGAATTGGAATCAGTCTAGAACTGGTTCCAAAATTTCCCATCCATAGGAATTGTATGCCTCCAACGTTATCGATTCCTCTTATTGATTCCACCTGCGAAAACTCACGCGTCATGACGTCACACGCTGCGACAAACTTTCAATATGGAGTCATGGCTGAGAGAAAAAGGAAGTCGAAAGCATAGGCTGTACATAACTGTGCTACCTATAATTTATGCAATGCAGTGATTTCATGCAAAGGGGCAAACACAACGAACATGCTCAAGCATCTTTCAACACAACACGGAATAAAACTACAAGAATGCAGCTTGTTTGAAAGCCTACGCACCAGTGCTTCTCAAAGCACCACCTCCGTTAGTGAAGGTAAAGTTAAATATCCTATGTTGAACGTTAGTGCCATTCGCGATGTTTTAGATGATGACAGGCAGGACAGGTCTCAGGCTTCAACCAGCTGCTCGACCTCATCTCCCACCTCGCAAAACCCTTTCACGCTTGCTGCACAGGGAGCGAAAAATGAGTGAGGAGAGAGTGCATGAGTGTCACCGAGCAGTGACAAAGTTTATTATGAGAGGTTTGCATCTTTTCTCAACAGTAGAACAACAGGAGTTTCGTTAGGTGGTTACAGGCTTTCGTACACGTTAGTTGTAAATTGATGTTGTGTGCGGATTGAGGCAGATACCTGAGCATTGTTTGTCATATGGGCCATTACTTGTATGTAAGCTAGATGCACACATTGTCTTATTGAAAGTATGGCATGTGCCCAGTCAGCAATCGATAAGGGAATCGATAAAGAATCGGATCGATAAGCAGAATCGAAAATGGAATCGATATTGATATCTCTATCAGGCTGATTCCAGCCTATAAACCACTGCTAACGAGGTGCAAACCATCTGTGAAGCAGATCAGAACTTGGCCAGAGGGGGCTACCTCAGCGTCTGTGACAGGATACATATCCAAATGCATGGAAGATGTGACTGTCATAAAACACATCACCACAAGGGCAAACGAAAAACCCTGGTTCACCAGGGAGGTACGTGAGCTCCTGAGAGCACGGAACACTGCTTTCAAGTCTGGAGACAAAGAGGCCCTCAGATCAGCGAGGGCCAACTTGAACCGGGGCGTGAGAGCAGCCAAGCATGCCTATGGACAGAAAATCCAATCACACTTCACTGACACAAAAGACCCCAGACGCCAATGGCAAGGCATTCAGTCAGTCACAGACTACAGGCCCACCCCCCCCCCACCCTGCGAGGACATCACAGACTTCCTAAACTCACTCAACGTCTTTTTCAGTCGGTTTGAAGAAAACAACACCACCACTCCAACAAAAGCCTCTCACTGTTTGGACAGTGCAACACTCCAACTGGACCTGGCTGACGTGCGGAGGACCCTTGAAAAGGTGAACCCCAGGAAAGCTGCTGGCCCTGACAATATACCTGGGCGTGTGCTTAGAGACTGTGCTGACTCACTTACAGATGTTCTCACAGATATCTTAAACATCTCTCTGAGCCAAGCCATCATACCAGAATGCTTCAAAGCCACCACCATCATACCGCTACCCAAGAAATCTCAGCCACAACTCTGAATGACTACCGGCCCATAGCTCTCACTCCCATCATGATGAAGTGCTTTGAAAGGCTGGTCAAGGCCCACATAACATCCAGCCTACCCGCCACATTTGACCCATTCCAGTTTGCGTACCGTCCCAAGCACTCCACCTCAGCCTGGCTCATCCGGAGAACAAAAACAGCTGCGTGTGGATGCTGTTCATTGACTTCAGCTCCGCCTTCAACACGGTCATCCCACAACACCTGGTGAACAAACTCAGTGCTATAGGCATCAACACCCCGCTTTGCAACTGGCTACTGGACTTTCTCAACAGACCACAGACAGTAAGAGTTGGCAAAAACTCCTCACAGACCACCATCATGAACACTGGGGGTGTGTTGAGTCCTCTGCTTTTCACCCTGATGACCCATGACTGTTGTGCTAAACACAACTCAAACAACATCATCAAGTTTGCTGATGACACAGCGGTAGTGGGCCTCATCAGCAACGATGACGACTCAGCTTACAGAGAAGAGGTACACCATCATTGGTGTGACACCAACAATCTACACCTCAATGTCAACAAAACAAAGGAAATAACTGTGGACTTCAGGAAAAATCACAAGCCACACACACCTCTCACCATCAATGACAGTGCTGTGGACTCAGCAACAGCTTTTTCCCACAAGCCATCAGACTGAAAACAAGAGCATAACCCCCCCCCCCCCCCCCCCCCCCCCCCCCACACACACACACACACACACACACACACACACACAAAAGACCGAACTATGATTCTTTTTTGCACAAAAACACAAGTTTACTCAAGTCTACTCTGCACTTTTGCCATATTGCACCTGTATCGTTGTACACAGTACTATTGCACTCCAGTAACATACCTCAACTGATTACATTCTGGAACACTGTATTAGTCTAGGAACTGTATGCTCACTGTAGTCTATATGTTGTGTTGATTGTTGATCTGTTACTGATATTTATTTGCACTTTATGTCCAGTGACGTCTCATGTCCAGTTTATACTTAGTTGTGTGTCAGTGATGTCTCATGTTCAGTTTATACTTAGTTGTGTGTCAAATTTAGTTTATGATACTGCACATTTGGAGTTTGGGGAAACGCAATTTCAGTCCTCTGTGTAATGTACTGTTGCATGGTTTGATTGACAACATAATCAAACATAAACTGCAACTTTCACACAGGAATCGAACATTGCTCTCCTATGTCATATTCCTATGTTTTGTTGACCCATCTATCCACCCCACCCCTGTCATAATTACCACTAGATGTTGTCTAGTAACAAAATGTAACTATGGGTCATAATACCCTGCTGCACAGATGATCTATGCGCTCATTGTTTACTGGAGGACAATCTCCTTTGAGGAATTCTGATGAGATAATGAAAATGTAAGAGGAAGAAATAAACAGCACATTAAATACAGAAAATAGCAATATCTGTGCTCCTGATGTGTCTCTGGAGTTTACACTAAGTAACTATGTATTTTCTATTTGCTAGCAGCTCATCCATTAAATTCATTTAGTCATGGTGGGCTGGAGTGAATGTTCCCTTCATTGTCACACTGCTTCACATTTACTCACACATTTAGTTTTAGAATGGTTGTTAATGTATTTCTTTCCTTTCTTTCTTTCTTTCTTTCTTTCTTTTCTTTTATTTGTGCAATAGAGTGATAGCAAAACTGAAACTCACAAAAAAAATAAACTAGTTAAGACAAAGGCAAAGTAGACAAAATAAACTGAGGGATACAATATGAATTCAACCTGTCGGGTCTGAGGGAGACAAGAGACAAAACAGAGGTAAAAAACAAAAACAAAAAAAACAGTACGCAGACAAATGTCTGTCCGTGTGTGTGTGTGCATGAATGAGATACATATACACACAATAAATAAATAGATAAACAATTATAAATAAATAAATAAAAACGTACTGAAAACCCTCGCACATCACTAATGACCTTTTAACCCTTTGTTATCACAAAAATATTGATTACTCCAGCTTTAAAAAATTGTTTTAAATACACTACAATACTAAAAGGCAAAAGAATAGACAACAGCAATTTTGGGTGCGGATCCATCAGGCTTCAGGGAAAGAACTGCTGGGGAATCTGGCAATAGAGTTGGACCTGGCTCAACTTTTGCTGCAACACAATGCAAATGTATTGGCCCATCATTTATGCAAGCATACACTCCAGGTAGACTGGTATGTTATGTAAATGCTGTAGTTCGCTTGACGACTATCAGGGTGAACGATGAAAGTGTTGTCTCTGTGGTGACTTTCTGGAGTTGTGCAGTCCTGCCTCATTGTATCTGTAAATGGCTGTGCAGAGATTTGGCATCTGATCAGCCTGCAAACTGACGTATCTCATCTCACTAGTACCTGAAGCAACATCCCCCACCAGTGCAGCCTCATATATTTTTTAATGCATGGCTGTTTTTGGTCAGAAAGTTGCTTGTAGCCTTCTGAGGTTGTAATGCACATTACACATCAGAAAAAAGAAGTGTGGGGTCCATCTAACCCCACTTCTTACCAGATGATGGTGTTAATGCATCAATAGAACCAGTAAACTCACAAGATTTTCTCATTCGCTTGCCTCAATCTTGGTATGTTAGGATGTGATATTAGATGAAATCACATCTGGTACAATCAGTTTAGTAAGGGTGAAATCTGTCAAACATACAGTGATGGTGAAACTTGTGAAATAAAGAGTCACACAGAAATGTCTAGATGTCTTTCAGGTGACATTCCTCATCTTAAACCATATCATGTCATACAGTGGAGGGGATCCTGTAAAACAGAATAATCTGCCGCTATAGGAGAAACCTGCTCCTCTGCAC
>NW_027273870.1:13445000-13725000 GCF_046630095.1 Trachinotus anak | reverse complement strand
AGGAAGGAGACGGGTTCTGTGTCCCAGAGATGAACGTGCTTTGGTCCGAAATGTGCATATCAACCCAAGAACAAAAGCAAAAGACCTTGTGAAGATGCTGGCTGAAGCTGGTAAGAGTGTGTCATTATCAACAGTGAAACGAGTCCTGTACCGACATGGGCTGAAAGGACACAGGGACAAAGACCTTCATTTTTGGAGACATGTCCTGTGGTCTGACGAAACTAAAATTTAACTTTTTGGCCATAATGACCATCATTACATTTGGAGGAAAAAGGGGGAAGCTTGCAAGCCTGAGAACACCATCCCAACTGTGAAATATGGGGGTGACAGCATCATGTTGTGGGGTTGTTTTGCTGCAGGAGCAACTGGTGCACTTCACAAAATAGATGGTATCATGAGGAAAGAACATTCTGTGGAAATACTGAAGCAACATCTCAAGACATCAGCCAGGAAGTTAAAGCTTGGGCGCAAACGGGTTTTCCAAATGGACAATGACCCTCAGCATACTGCCAAACTGGTTACAAAGTGGCTTAAGGATAACAAAGTCAATGTTTTGGAGTGGCCATCACAAAGCCCTGATCTCAATCTTATTGAAAATTTATGGGCAGACCTGAAAAGGCATGTGCGAGCAAGGCGGCCTACAAACTTGACTCAGTTACACCAGTTCTGTCAAGAGGAATGGGCCAAAATTCCTGCAAACTATTGTGAGAAGCTTGTGGAAGCATATCCAAAATGTTTGACCCAAGTCATACAGTTTAAAGGCAATGCTACCAAATGCTAATGAAATGTATGTAAACTTCTGACTCTCAAGAAAGTAATAAAAAAATGTCTAAAAAATGATCTCTCTCATAATTCTGGCATTTAGCAAATAGAAATAATTTTGGTAATCCTAATTGACCAAAAACAGGAAAAGTTTAATCTGATTTAATGTTAGACGGTGAGAAAAAAAAGATATATATATATATATATATATATATATATATATATATATATATATAATATGCCATGGCAATAACATCAGTTTAAATCGCATTTCAATTTGAACAGCCTATTGATTTTGTGTGTGTTTGTGTGTATGTTATGTGTGTATTTGTGTGTGGCCCATACCTCTGTACTTAAACCTGTGTGTGTGTGTGTGTGTGTGTGTGTCAACATGTGTTAATGTATGTGTCCATGAGTGGATATATTTGAGCAGAGGATCTCTGCACCAGAGTGTATCCCAAGTTTCATTTAACTGTCATGAACTGTCATTCATAGCTGTCTGTAGAAGTCCTTTATTTTCAATCACCTGTACAAGTAAAATTAAATGACATAATAATGTCTATTCCAACAGTATTAAGATCACTGCTTCAAAAATAGGTTCAATTCAACTCAGTCAATAAATAGTCAATTTCAAGAAAAGACAGCTGTTAGATTATTTGAATGATATATTTCTTCAGTTAATGTGAAAAATGTTGAGGTTAGGACATTTGGTCAGGTTAGGGACTGATTAGGGCAAAACAAAACAACATAATCATCCTGTCCAAAAAAAGAAATAGGATGACATGAACCCAGTGTCAACCTTAATTAATTGACTGACATGAAAAGACACTAATGTTTTTCTTGCAAACATTGTCATTATATTGTCCAGAGGAAAAGTATACAAAATTTGATGACAATCTGCCCATTAGATTTCTAAGATAAGATAAATATTTGCCTTTTGGTGGTATCTATCTATCTATCTATCTACATACATACATACATACATACATACATACATACATACATTACAAGCATAATATAAATTTTGGCCATATATTTATATCCTGGTGCTACAGAGATGCCCTGGCCTACGAATTATATTCTCTACGGCTTAGAACCTTACCAGCCTGATCATGGAAGCTAAGCAGGATCAGGCCTGGTTAGTACTTGGATTGGAGACTGCCTAGGAATATCAGATGCTGTAAGCTTTTCCTACCTTTTAGATTGAACCAACTCAGTCACCATAGGTAATTATGCATCCTCTTGCATTACCTGTGGTGTGCTGCAAGGTTTATTTTTAGGTCCAATTTTATTCTCTATTTATATGCTTCCACTTGGCCAAATTATCCAACACCACAACCTCTTTTTCCATTGCTATTCGGATAGCACACAGATATACTTTCCTGGAAGATCCGACAACCCAGAAAGCCTAGCTGCTGTTTTAGATGGTCTCAATGATGTTAACTGTTGGATGGCACAAAATTTTCTAGAACTCAACAACTCAAAATGAGAAATTCTACTGTTAAATTCACCAAATCCCTTCAGCCCCATTCAGAGTGCCCTTGGACCCTGGTCAACAAACATCAAATCTGTTGCCTGAAATCTTGTTGTTATATTTGATTCAAACCTAACCTTTGATCACCACATCACAAAAGTTGTACAGTCCTGCTACCTCCAAATCAGGTCCAGCTCCAAAATCAAACCTATCCTCTCAAAACCTGATCTGGAAAAAGTCATTCACATATTCATTTTCTCAAAACTGGACTACTGTAACTCCCTGGCATCAACAAAAAGTCACTATCCTGCCTCCAACTAGTTCAGAATACAGCAGCGAGGCTTCTTACTGGTTTTAACAGACGACATTTCCTTTCACTAGCTCCCTGTCTACTTTAGAATTGATTTTAAGATTTTACTGATCACTTTTAAAGCGCACTGGGGCCTAGCCCTGAGCTACATAACAGAACTGTTGACCCCTTACGAACCAGTACGCAGTCTTAGGAGGATCTAACTGTTCCAAAGTCAAGGCTGAAATCGAAAGGAATGATCTGCCCAAGGAAATAATTCTAGCTGAATCAGTAACCTCTTTGAAATCTCTTCTAAAAACTCACAGACCTGCTTTTATGTGATGTCGTCTTCTTACTAATTTTCTTACTCTTCTTACTTTTTACTATATTTGAATCATTTTCTTTTTCTTTTCATTACTTTTTAACTTATGTCTTGTGTCCTGTACAGTTCTTACTACGTTTGCATGTGTGTGTGAGCGTGTGTGTTGTGCGTGCGTGCGGATATGGTTTTTTAATCCCTCTCTCTTTCCCTTGTAATATATTGTTTGTCTTCCCTCTGTTTATTTGACTACCATTGCCCTTTAATTGCTCTTTGTAAACTTTGTTTTTAAAAGGTGCTATACAAATAAAGTTATGATTATTGTTATTATTATTATTATTATTGTTATTATAAAGGAATATAATAAGTCTCAACAAAATCACATTATCATTGGATGCACATTTTGCAATGACAAGGATACACCTCCTTAAACCTCCCATAAAGACACTCTAAAGTGCGCAGCTGTTGCAGTGAATGACATCAGCAGTTGTTGTTGTTGTTCAGAGTAAGCTTGCAGTTCACAGTAAGACAGTGGCATAATAAACTCTCTCTCTCTCTCTCTGTCTCTCTCTCTCTCTCTCTCTCTCTCTCTCTCTGTCTCTCTCTCTCTCTCTCTCTCTCTCTCTCTCTCTGTGTGTGTGTGTGTGTGTGTCAAGGCAGATGCACGATCAAACACTTGACTGTTAAACAAACTCAGGCATGATGAATTTTTAACTCTAGTACACACACACACAGAGAAGCAAAACACAAACTACTGAGACCACCAAGCTAGAGGTTTGTAAGGCAAAGACAAGTTGTGGTTACTGACTAAACACACACTTCTCAGCATACATGTAAGTATATTCACGGGTGTCAGGCTCAGGGAACACTATCGTATCTAAAGGGTATGGTCACTATGTTTTGAACAACATGTGTTTCTACTGGTTATTTTGGAGAATGAAAATAAGCACATTTAAAGAAACTAATCAGTCAGAGCTATTAGCAGTTAGCTTTTAGCTATTAGCAATCAGCAGGTTCAATTCGGTAACATCTGCGCTGCCCTTCAAGATAAAAGGAAATCTCTAAGTTAACTGGTGGTCTAGAGGGTTTGTTAATGCCAGGTCACCAGTCCAGGTCACCAGTCCAAAACCAGAATGAAAAATGGGTTGGGAAACTAGTGACAGTGTTAAGCAACAGATGAAGACATGCAGATATTCAGAAAGTAAAAAAGTGACTTCCTGAGGTGTTGTGAAGCTAATTCAGAGATCTTAGATATCTAAGTCAAGAGTCAGATAATATCAGCTGCCTTTTAATGACTGTAAACTGCTTTCAAAGCTGTGTTTTTTTGGCCACTTGTGGGCGACAGAAGAAGCAAACAGTTGTCTGACTCAGAGTTACATTAACATGTTTCTGGTCACCTGATAAATGTTAGTTGAATATTCACTCCTGATTACCTCCACAAAGAAGTTATGTTTTCGCCAGTGCCTATTTGTCAGCAGGATTACACAAAACGTGCTGAACTGATTTGCACCAAACTTGGTGAAGGTTTGGACCATGGGCCAGGGAAGAGCTTATTAAATTTTGGTGCAGATCTGTAACAGCCACACATGTGTAGGATTATTTGACCTTGGTGGAGGTATGCGCTCTGTTGAGTGCAATTTTAGTTAGTTTTTTTCTGTTTGCACCAGGATTTTTCTTTTATCACTTTCCTAAAAATTGAGATAGAACTTTTTTTTTTTTTTTTTTTTACATTTTTGTAAATTCCTCAAAATGTAACAGAGCATGTAGCATCAGCAGCATTCAGGAATGATTACATCAGTATTTTATTTAACTTTACACTCATGGGGGCAACATAGCAATGAGACAATTCATATAGAGCTATGTGTATTGTATAATGCTGGTGTCATTACAGGTAATAAAACCATATGGCTGTGTCATATAAGGAGTAAAAGCAATAAATGTCCACCGGCTAGTCTCACCACACTCAAAATGTTGTAGGTTTATCAGAGCTCTTAACTAAATACAGCACCACCTTGTTTCCCCATTAGCTGGAAACAAGGTGGATAAGCTTGAAAACCCAAATAATAATCCAACATAGAATAAAAAGCTTTGTAGAGCTGAGGGCAACTGCAGAGTTCCTTATCTTGTTTGATCCCTTTCACACTGCACATGACCCATTGTTGTGTCTGCTATGATTCATATTTGGTTTAACATGGTTTTCACACGTAAAAAGTAAAAAAAAAAAAGCCCTGAGTAATTTGGCCATTGCCATCTTGGTTTTTTGGAACCAGAAGAAACGGTATTTTGACGGGAAGGTGGAGCTGGGGAGGAGTGAGGGGTGGATCTGACCTGCTCTGCACTCTATCATGATTGTCAGGCAGGTCACTGTGTATGGTACAGTCTGTCGATCACATCATAGCCACACCCTGATGCACACCTTGCTTTATTCCTCCAAATGGGAACATAATTTAAAAAATAAACATCATGTTGTATTGAACAAGACTTGAAACTAGCGATTGAGACCATAGGGCCATTTTCACATAGACTTCAACACAATTGGACTTCTTTTTACAACCAGTAGAGTCGCCCCCTGATGGTCATTAGATAGGATGAAGGTTAAGGCATTTTTGCATTGACTTCACTTTTCAGACCCAGATTCTACATCCATTTTTATATACAGTCTATGATCTGAAGCTCATCTACTCTGACTTCCTGATTGAGGAATTCGGATCAGGCCTTATGCCACACCAACCACCTGCTTGCTCCAGGTTTACAGGTGAAAGAGTAGAGATGGTTAGAGAAGGAAATATCATAGAGACTCAGCCACATGTTTGAGCCTCAGTCAGACCCAGACTCAGATGAGGAGTCTGTTGAGACCAAGTACAGAAACTAGGAGACGTGTCAGAACGTAGTTAACAACATTTATTTGCTTATGTTGTTTTTTGGTTTTCTAACTAGCAGTGGCTGACATGGTGTTAGTAGTTGTGCTACTGCTAACTCTGGCTCTCTGTGCTGATAAGGTTTCAGGTGTATTTAGCCTTGCCTCCTGTCCCCACAAATTGACAGGATTGGTTCCTTAAGTTATGAATCACTGGTTCAAGGTGGAAATACTCAGTCATGGTGTCGACTGATTATTTCTCTCATGATATGTTTTGTATTGTATAAAAACATCATGTGGATGTTAATGTGGTTAAACACTTGATTATCATTGGAGGGGGTCTTTAATTAGTGCTGCTTTACCAAAGATTAAGTAATTCACTCTGTGGCTCCATAGTTACAAAAATGTCATCTTGACTAGACCTGGAGCTAGTGCCCTCTTTTGGATTATTATCCAACATTGACAGAGAAAAGGAAATTAACTAACAATTAATATCCCCCAAAAGTAAAAGTAGATATAATGAAGTCAATAGTTCAATAAAGTTAACAAAGATACAATAAAACATAAAAACAATGATCTCTAAATTATTTTGCACCAAGGTTATGAGTTTGAGTTTCACATTTTAAAAGTTAAAATATAACAATATTATTTCATTATGTCATTATCAGCTGTGTTTGATTAACTCCATGTCTCCTTTGGACAAGCTAGTGTATAATATAATATAATATAATATAATATAATATAATATAATAATACAATACATTATACTATAATGTAATATAATATCTAATAGGAGCTTATTTTGAGTAACAACCCCAGTGCACAAACTGATAGAAGACTGACCTGCATGTAAAACACTAAATATATATTTTATGACTGTGTCCTACATGGTTTTTATAATGTCTTGAAGGACATGTTGGACTTCCTCTCTGATGTGCTGTGTGTTTGAGTGTCTGACTTTTCCACATCTGCTCTGTCTGTGTGTTTCACCATCTGTTGTCAGTCCTCACTTTTTCTTTAGAAATGTTTCACTGGTTGCGGCCATTAAAATGAGTATTTTTTAAACACCACACAAGTTGCCAGTTTAGGTGTTGTCCCCATGAGGAAACAGTTTCCAGATGTGTGTTTCTAACTTGACAAAAAAATCTCCAAGTCATTTGATCTGCTTTTGGGTCCTAAATGTTTTTATACATGAGTGAAGAAATCTGTTGGCATCTTTGAGAAATTAGCCTAATTTTCTTGATGTGAGTACACCAGTGCCAGTCTGACTTTCTTCTTCTTTTCTTGCCAGAAACAGTGGAATTGAGGAGGAAAATGTGACCATAAAGTCAATTTTTGACAAAAGCTCTTCCCAGAGATTTCAACCAAATCTCAGACTTTGTCAGCATATAGAAATTGCTCAGTTGTGTATGACCAACTGTCCCAGCAACCAATCAAACATTATTTACTGTATATTTACCTTTCAAACAAATCAAATGCAATTCAAAGTGCTTTAGTGACTGACAAAATGCAGTATGTTAAAATGTATTTAGAGACTAATGCACACCAAAACAACCAAAAAATACCAATACTTTCTGCTTCTCTCAGATCGTCTGCGAGGCAGTTCCTGCAGCCCGGAGCATCATGGCTGAAAGTCAAGCAGATGTTTTTGTTCTTCTTTGGGAAATAGCTAAAAGAACCTTCCTGGTTCAAAAACCAAAAGCATTTCTGATACTCTGGTGCAAAACCATCTAGTGCCTTATAAACCAGTACAAGAATTTTAAAAAGATCAGTACAAAAACAGGATACCAGTGTAAAGACTTAAAGTAGGCTTAATGTGGGCTCATCTTTTTGTCGTAGCCAGCATTCATGCAGCAGAACTTTGAATTCATTTACTGAATTCTTTTGCAGACCAGAAAGGAGAGCATTTCAGCTGGCATCAGTCTTTCTGTGCTGCCCAGACAGAGAAATGACTTCACTTTGGAGTTTTTGTGACCTCACACATGAGCTTTGAAATTAAAATTGTTCCTACATTTATGTCTTGGCTCGGGTAGAATCTTACTGAATTTAATTTAGAGGCCAGTTTTTCTGTTTGGGCCTTTGATGATGATTAGATCTTCTGTTTTTTCAGCTCTAAAGATTCTGTAACCTCCAGGCCTTTATATATAAAATACTTTTAACAAGTGAGTCAATCAGCTTGGTGTCATCAGGACACATGGTCACATAGAGCTGCGTGTCATCCGCATAGCAACATGGACACATTAAAAACTAATGTATTTTAATCAATCCTACAGGTAACCTCATTGTTTGGAAGTACTACTCAGGTCAAATCATGAACAAATATACATACTTAGGTCAGATTCTGATATTTGAACCATCCCCATGATAACTGAGCAGCTTTTATCATCTGATTCGGTCCACAAAATGCAGTTCCAATTTCTGAAAAAAGCTAGTGAGGGGATATTGAATTAAGATTTTTGTTTTGTTTTTACTTGTTCTTAGATTTGCATAATTCTGTCCTGTTTTACCTAAATAAACTTGAGGGAGATGTAGAATAAACAAATGCAAAGAGATAACAAGGTTTCTGCAGTCTCTGTATTTTTAAACAATAACAAATTTGTTAAAAAAAAAAAAAAAAAAACAGCAGAGATGCAGAACTCTTTGGATGCACAGTCAATGCTGGATACTGTGTGGATAAAAATCTCTGGCAAACAAGAGACATAGAGCTCCAAACGGTATGGATGAGTGTCAGCTGCTGATGTTATGCAGTAGAAGGTTGTCCTCTGGTTTCTGGGTCACATCTGACATGTTTGCAGCTGCTGTCTGGATTTTTATCTGACACTTTTGTGTTTACATTTGTTTCAAACCTGTTGCTGTCTGCTGCTTTTTTCATTCTTGTCACCTGAAATGTGTTATTATTGCAGGTCTCATGCTGTATCTTCATAGTCTAAGAGCGCTTTTCTACCTAATATGTATGGTTTGATTTACCTCTGATGAGTTTGCAAATTTGGTTCAGGTTGCTTAAGCTGTCAATCAAACCCTGGTGTGCACGACACAACCAGACTGAAATTCACAGGCTTTACAATTTCAAAATCTGATGAGACAGATTTGCTTCCATCTGTTACGGTACAAGGTGTCAAGACACAAGGTCCAGTTTCAGAATTGACTGATAATCAGTATAATCAATTCTTTATTTTCTGAGATGTTTGTTAAAAAAGGTCCAGTTAAGTGCAGCAACACTATAGCTGTCAATTACCTCAATTTGATTTTCCTGTGTGGGTCCCTGTAGTACAGATGGTGCAGAATTAAATCACAAAATGGTCAAATGAATTTACCTGTCAGTACACATGGCTCCAGGATTACATCAGAATCAGAATCAGAATCAGAATCAGAATCAGTTTTATTGCCAAGTATGTTTTCACATACAAGGAATTTTTTCTGGTGATTGGTGCAATTGATCAGCAACAGTGGGGCTCTCTAGCCTTGTTGATAAGGCTAATAGCAGATGGGAAGAAGCTATTTTTGTGGCGAGAGGTTTTGGTCCTGAAGGACCGCAGCCTCCTGCCAGAGGGGAGTGTCACAAAGAGTTTGTGTCCAGGGTGGGAGGAGTCAGCTACAATCTTCCCTGCACGCCTCAGAGTCCTTGAGGCATACAGGTCCTGGAGGGACGGAAGATTGCAGCCAATCACCTTCTCAGCAGAGTGGATGATACGCTGCAGTCTGTTATTGTCCCTCTCCGTGGCAGCAGCGTACCAGATGGTGATGGAGGAGGTGAGGATGGACTCAATGATGGAGGTGTAGAAGTTCACCATCATAGTCCTTGGCAGGTTGAACTTCTTCAACTGCCTCAGGAAATACATCCTCTGCTGAGCTTTTTTGATGAGGGAGCTGATGTTTAGCTCCCATTTGAGATCCTGTGTGATGGTGGTTCCCAAGAAGCGAAAATGCTCCACGGTGGCCACGGGGGAGTCACACAGGGAGATGGGGGTGGGTGGGGCTGGGCTCTTCCTGAAGTCCACTATCATTTCCACTGTCTTCAGAGCGTTTAGCTCTAGGTTGTTCTGCCTGCACCAGGTCACCAGACGGTCAGTCTCCCACCTGTAGGCAGACTCATCGCCATCAGAGATGAGTCCAATGAGAGTGGTGTCGTCTGCAAACTTCAGGAGCTTGACAGACTGATGGCTGGAGGTGCAGGTGTTGGTGTACAGGGAGAAGAGCAGAGGAGAAAGAACGCAGCCTTGCGGGGATCCAGTGCTGATGGTCTGGGAGTCAGACACGTGCTTTCCTAGCTTCACGTGCTGCCTCCTGTCAGACAGGAAGTCGGTGATCCACCTGCAGGTGGAGTCAGGCACGCTCAGCTGGGAGAGCTTGTCCTGCAGCAGAGCCGGGATGATGGTGTTGAAGGCAGAGCTGAAGTCCACAAACAGGATCCTGGCATAGGTCCCTGAGGAGTCCAGGTGCTGGAGGATGAAGTGGAGAGCCATGTTGACGGCGTCATCTACAGACCTGTTGGCTCTGTAGGCGAACTGCAGGGGGTCCAGGAGTGGGTCAGTGATGGATTTGAGGTGGGACAGGACAAGGCGCTCAAATGATTTCATGACCACAGAGGTCAGGGCAATGGGTCTATAGTCATTTAGTCCTGTGGGCCTTGGTTTTTTGGGGACAGGGATGATCATCTCTGTTCAGTTGTAATGCCTCCTGATCCTCCTCCACCTCCTGATTTTTGTGGATATGATATTGTTGTGTGTGATGTTATATGTGTGTAGGTGCATATCTGTGTGAATGATGTCTTTTTCTGTTTGGACCTCGCATCACATTCAGACAGACGATGCCAGATGGGTGTAATAAAAGTTCTTTATTTGCACAAGCCGTTTTCTGAGAGAGTAGGTGAGAGTCCTTGAGGGAGTGCAGGGGGACAAAGGATCCAGGAGGAGCCTGGTGGAGCCTGGAGGTGGATGATCGGGATGGAGCAGGTGAGCTGTGTGGAGGCAGCAGGTGAGGGAGCGGTGTGAGGACAGCGGGTGAGTGGTGTGTCTGGTAATGGTTGCAGTATTTCAGCAGGAGCAGACGGCAACACTGGAATGGGAAAAACTGAGGTGGAGAGAGACACTGGTGAGGTTGCATCCAAAGAAACAACAAACAGTGAACAAGATTGTACACTAGAGAGTAAGTTGTCTGGAGTGTTACTACAACGAGAGCAGAACAATCTGGCAGTGAGTGAGTGGAGAACTGTGGTTTTTATACAAAGCTTGATGATTAATGAGTAGCAGGTGTACCAGGTAGCCAGTGCTGCATCACGCCCCTGCTGAGAAGGATACACATACACACACAGACAAGGGGGAGAAGACACAGGGAAAGAAAGGCAGGGAAAACAAACACAGGAAACACTGGGACTTTCAGCAGTCACAGAGGGCTGTGACGGTCAGCTCTGTAAAATACTGTAGAGATTTTTCCTGCAGTTTCTATTAGATGTGTCACAATTTAACAAATGTAATACAAACTTACATCAGACAAGTAAAATACTGTTGGAAACACATCAGATTTATCTTGCAGGGATTTACAGTAGAATTATTATTGAAAGTTGAGAATGTAAACAAATTGATAGTACTATTCTTAACTCCCTCCTGATCCTCTTTTAGTACTGCCCTGTCCAATGGCTATCATCTTGATATGTGTATAAGGCCTGGGCTGATAATATCACAATATTTCACTTCTATATTTTACATAACATTGCTGTTTTCCACAGTCTAGTGGAGAGTCCAGCCCTCATTTTACTGCTTTGCCCACTGTACATCGTACCTTGTCGTGTGACAAACAAAACTTTAAGCTGCTATTATATGATTTAAATTATATAATCAGTAGAGGAAATAAGTGATGCTGCCACAGAGAGGTGAGTTATTTGTTTCTTAATATTAAGCCCAGTTCAGAGACAGACCATCTCGACTTGGATTTATCTACGACTGTCTACTACAACAAGTCTGTCCTCCTGTAAAAAGTCAGCCCATAGTATAATCTTTGCAGCAGGTTATTATGACCCATAGTTACATTTTGTTGCTAGGCGACATATAGAGGCCGTTCTAATTATGACAGGAGTAAAGGGAAAGGTGTGGTGACGTAGTATATGGAGCATCAAACTCCATGTCATGAGGAGGTTGGGGTGAATGGATGGGTCAACAAATCACAGGAATATGACACAGTAGAGTGGTGTTCGAGTCCAATGTAAAAGTAACAGTTTATATTGTTACATGAATGTTTGTTGTCATTATTGTAACCATGACAACAAAGATTGTCTAATGTTGGGGAAATATTTATTTTAACCCAAATCACTGTCTTTTCCTAAACCTAACCAAACCATGACAGTTATTATAGTAACATGGTGACAAAGGTAGATACGCCACTCTCAGTACAGTCTGCCTGTAGAGACACTTCTATAGGTCGTATCAGAGGGTTGATGGTTGTTCAGATTGGACTGGCTGCTCATTGGACAGACACTTGATTATTAAGGCCACTCACTCCCTGAACCTGTTTCTTTGACAGTGCATGTCCATCGTCCATACCATCTTTTTCTGTGCAGGGTTTGCTTGAGCCTGTTCCAGCTCACACTTGATCAGGTGTTGTTCTGCTGTTTTCAGTTAAACAATGATTCTTTCACTGTAAACACATGTTATATCTATCTTTTGTATCTATCTGAACACTTAAAGCTGGGAAATAATGTATGTTTGTTTTTACCAAAATGTGATATGACATTTGATGTGATATGACATCATGTGCTGCTGGTTCTGTCTACATGTTAGAGTTAGAGAGGATGTCTTTATATCCATGCATGAAACAATATATTGTTCATTAATGTGTGTAAACCTGTCAGTATAGGAGCAGTGGTTACATAACCTTTGAAATGAGCTTAACTTCAACATCAACATATGCATGCATGCACACGTCACAGGTGCACACTGGCACTTAAACAAATATCACTACAGCTCACGACCATAGACTGTATATAAAACTGGACATAGACTCTGGGTCTGAAAGTGAAGCCAATGCTCAATAAATCTGTGTTCTGTCTAATGACCATCAGGGGGCAACTCCACTGGTTGCATAAAGAAGTCAGATTGTATTGAAGTCTATGGGAAAATGTTGCTACTTCTCACTTGATTTATTACTTCAGTAAATGTTTTCCTGATGAGTTTATGGTCTCCCTCACAAGTTTCAAGTCTTCCTCAATACAACATGATGTTCATTTTTTAATTATGGTCCCATTTAGAGGAAAATATACGATAAAGCAGGGTAGGCATTAGGGCAGTGCTACCGTGTGACTGACAGACTGTACCACACATTGCGACCTGCCTGACAATCGCGGTTGGATTATTGTTTCTCATATTGTATATTTGTATCATAATCAGGGCGTCCTAGAAAAATAGAGTTTGCTGTCAATGGTCTTCCCTATATAAATAAAGGTTTTAATGAATTAATAAATTAATGACTGAATGAATGAATGGAGAGCACCCAAAACTGACAATGTTGGTCTGTCATCAAGTTACTCATTAAATACTAATAGCTGGTATGTCCTGCTGCTGTTTTAATCAGTGACAGCAACTGTAAAAAAAAAATGAGAAGCTGCCTTCTGAATGTTTTGTACACTTTGCTAATGAGAAAGACAGAGGAGCAGAAACTGAATCCTTAATGTCATAGTTTAGCGACATCAGCATCAGAACAACCCAAATGATTTTTCACAGTCAGCAGACTGTAGATCCTGGTTTTAGCAGGCTGCAGTGGACAAAATATTGTAGAGTGCAGTTACCATGCCAAAGTCTGCCCGACCGGCTCAGTACAACTGTGAATGAGTTGTTTCAAAGTTTGGTCATCAGTCTAAAAACTTGCACCATGCTGCAGTGATTTAGCATGGTCTGAACTTAAAATGTGTAAAACCACCAGCAGAGTGACTTCAATATGCTACCAATCATCTTCAAATATTTAATTCAAATATTTGTTGGCATTACAGTTTCAAACCTGCAAACAGGAGGAAAACTTGGTGCATGTGGTCATTTCACAGGTAAAGTGCTGTCATTCATTCATTCAGGTCCACTGAGTCGTCTGTCTGCAGGAAGCTGGAGTTCCTCTGTCAGGTGTCTGATTTAGAACCACTGTGTTCTCTATTGTTTCTGTTAGCTTCTTTGAGCCGATATGACGGCAGAGAAAAGGCTTTTTCCCACGTGAAGGGACAGTGTGTGTGTGTGTGTGTGTGTGTGTGTGCAGAAACACATAGAATCAAGAGAAACTGAGACAGGATGCACACAGAAAGACAAATACACGCACACACACACACACTCACACAGATGGAGGAAACCCAGACAGGACATATACATGTAAGAAAACACTGTGCAGACAGAAGCACAAACACAAAACATGCATATACATTTAGAAACACACACACACACACTTACACACACACTTATACACATAAATAAAATGTTTCCGGCAGAAAATGGAGTGTTGTGTGTGTTACCTCTGCAGCAACTGTAAACAGTTAGAGGCAGTAAAATACAATGGACTGCTTCACTCTCAGCAGTGTCTAATACAAAGGCCAGTCTGTGTGTGTGTGTGTGTTTGTGTGTGTGTGTGTGTGTGTGTGTGTGTGTGTGTGTGTGTGTGTGTGTGTGTGTGTGTGAGTGAGTGAGAGACGGCCTGAAGCAAACAGTCATATTGTTCCTTGCAGACAGATTGTGTGGATGTTGAACCGCTTGTTTATTCTAAATAGTACAATGGCATATATCTAATTGTACTGAAAGACAGGAAGTGAGATAACATTCACGTATGTGGCCCATACATTTGGCAGAGAAGAAGAATTAGGTGAATTCTGACCTGAAACCAAATGTTGGGCAATAATGGAGCTGCCGAGTTAGTTATTACTTTAAAGGAATAAAAGTTTTTCTGCTGCGTAATGAACAGGTGACTAATGTGACTTTGTGTGGGCTCAGTGTCTGATAGAAATTTAAAAAGAAGAATGACTTGCCGTCATAAAAATACAGTGTAACAGGAGTATTCAGTTAAAATTCAAAGGGGCAAAATTTCCTCAAGTAAAGATCTGGAACCCTGGTTGAGTGGCTGTTTCAGGATTATGAATAACTTTTCTAATAATATGTTATTTATGCTTGTCTCCATTTCAAGGAAAATAAGGGATGTAAAAAGTAACGTAACTATGAACATTTACCTTGTTCTTTTTTGTTTCACATCCTGAGAGTGTGAACCATTTTTATAATAAACTATCTCAACACATTTTACCAACTGAAGCTGTAACACTTCCACCACTTTCGTCACTTGTCTCTACTCTCATCTCTCCCCTGTGTGTATCTCATTGGCTGACTCCAGTTCCAAAGATTGGCTGAGTAGTGTCACGTGACCAATGCCATAAAGGCTAGAAAAGCTCCACCAGTACAACAGTATTAAAAAAATAAGGATTTAATGAATAACTGCCATCACTCCACATAAAATGGATTTGCTATTCATTCATATTCTACTGCTTTATGGGTCACAGTGGTAGCAGCCCTATGTAGGGCTGCCCTGGCATCCCTCTCTGGCGTCACCTCCTGCAACTCTTTGCCAATAGAGAGTGCCTCTCTGTTTGGACTGACAGCAGGAACACACTGGATGAATGAGACGTGCGTTGCAGCTGCTGATGCTGATCTGCTGCGGAAAAACATGCGCGTTTACAACGACTGCATTGCTTCTACTGCCAGCTCTATCTGTCCAGATAGAGTTTGCATTATAAATTAATTTCTGATTTATTTTTTAGAGAAAATACCTCCACAAAACTCCACTGTCTCCACATGCAGCTGCTAAATGGTTAAATATCTTCATCATGTCTGACATGTTCGGATTCAGCTTAGACATAAAGACTATAGTGGACGGTGTCAGTTTTGTGTAATATTGCTGGTATGATGTCAAAATGACGTCATCAGGTCTTTTCTTGCTGCAAGATGCGTGCATCAAATGTGAAAAAATGGTCAGATGCCGAGATGCTACGTTGTGGCTGCGTGCCTCGCAGCTAGACATGCAGTGTGCTTGCTCTAACTTGTTAACATGGTCACCAAAATGAAAAACAAAATGTTCTGCAGCCACCATGCACACACAGTGCATCCAGTGTGTTCCTGGACTGAGAATGAGCTGCTAGCCACCATGCAGACAGGTAAAATGGATCCACCACATCTTATCTGTGGGTTGGTCCTCCAGACAGTGAGATGCTTCAGTCAGTAAATGTGTGCACGGCAGCTAGCAGCTAGTTAGCATGGCTGCTGTGCTGAAAGCCGTTTCACACTGGACTGGAGGGCACAGCAGTATAACATAATATGAAGTGGGTGTAACTTGAAGTATTGCAGCCTGCAGACAGATCCTTTTGTTTCTATTAGTGAACTCTGCACTGTAACATGGAGCAGTTTTGAGGAATTAAACCAGAATATAGTTTATAAACCTCACATTCATGAGGGACCATGTATGACACCTTTACATCTGTAGTTTGGTTAATTTGATCAGAACCAAGGGAAAATTTTGAAAATGTAACTGGTCTGTATGACTGCATCATCAGACATCATCCCCATATGGGGGAAATTACAGAAGTCAGACTGCAGCACTGTAAATCTGTGAAACTGCAGCTACAGAAAATAACATGAGTCACACTTTCTCCTACACTGAGTTTCTGCATGCACGTCAGTCCCCACGCCCCCACAAGTCAATTCTCAGCCTGTGGGAAAAGACTGACAACCTGGTTTGTAAAAAGAAAAACAGTGGCTCAGTTATTTGGAGACGTCAAAAGACCAGATGAGCAGCTCTGTTGACTTTTTTATTGTTATTTGCACAGCTGTGTTTTCTTTAGCAGAAGAGGAAATCCTGTAATTGTACTCTATTGCTCTCAGAGATTGGCCTATTTTACTTTAATATGGGCTATTTATTTTATATCATTTTCATGTACATGTGCTGCAGCTGTAGATTTTCAAAGAGGAAAGTACCCCTGTCTTTGAGCTTTATTTTGACAGTGTTTTAAAAGTTTGTTTATAAAAGTGTTTACAACATCTCACCTGTGGCTGTGACACACAACTGAACATTTAGAACACTTTGAAGAAAATCCTGAAATATGACAAACACTTTAATTAAAACTGATCACTTCATTGTTTTATGTTTAGATTGTCGATGCTTGTTAGCAGACTATTAAATAACTTACAGAAGCGTGTGGGGAAATTACCCATAAAAACTGTGTGTAGGACCATGTACCACAGGAATGTCCCAGACAGCAGCAGCTTTTCTCTCACACAGCTCCTGTTTTCAGACTCTCTGCTCCTCCACTAGACACATTCCTAATTCTGTGTTTAAGCTGAGGTCAGTATTTATCTGTTATTATTCTCATTTAACCCATTGCACAGTCAACTGCTTTTAATTCTTTATGTTTTCACTCAACAACATGCAAAGTCTTTAGACACATTAGTGGCCCCTCAGGGGCCCTAAGAAGCCCTGTGCATTGAAAAAGAACAAACTGATAGTTGTAACACATGTAACACAGTAAGAGTAAACAATACCACCTCTGAGCCCAGACTGAACAGCACAGTTGTCCCTCAGGTGTGTGTGCACTTTCCAGCTGTCTTCACATTATACACTGGTATCAGCAGGAAACCCCATAACTACATCATGAAGTCTTTAGCGTGTTACACAGAAATAGAGATGGATCATCCTACAATAGAACAATTAGTTAAATGTTGTGACACTCATCATCTTATTGTACATGTGAAGAAAACTGAAGAAATAATATTTGACCCCATTTAATAGGTGACTACAGCCCAGCATTATTCATCATTATTCACTCCCTTTAAACAAGTCTGTGTGTTTAAGTAACTTATACGTAAGTAGGTCTTTATTAATCTTATTTGAAAACAGTTTGACTGGAACACGCATTCTTGGCTTTGACTAAAAGTAGAAAATAAAACATTTAACATTTTTAACAAATCTGATGATTAAAAATAGACTAAAAGGTCAAGAGTTTTTGTCGAGTCAGATTGACTAAAATAAGAAGGGTGAGGTTGAACAAATATGACTAAAAATAACATGGACTTTTTATCTCAGGACAAAGACTAAATCTAGAAATAGCTGACAATCTTAACTAAATGTGTGTTTCATATATACAGAACAACCAGTCTCCAACCTGAATAACCAACAACCCTCTGATACGACTCAGAGGAGTGTCTCCTGAAATAGTGCCCCTACAGTAGCAGCCATACCAGACCTTGGTTGTCATGGTTACAATAATAAACATGCTGACTGTACCGAGAGCGGCGTACTTACGAAATAACTGCCATGGCTTGGTTAGGTTTTGGAAAAGATGGTGATTTGGGTTAAAATAAGTACTTCCTCAACATTAGACAATCTCTGTTGTCATGGTTACAATAATAACAACGGGTTAACTTTGTCGAACGTTTCATGTATGATAGAAACAACACAAATGGCTACTTTCACATGGGAATTGAGCACAGCTCTCCCGTGTCATATTCTTGTGTTTTGTTGACCCATCCATTCACACCAACCTCCTCCTGATGTGGACTTTGTCGCTCTATATACTACATCACTGCGCTTTTCCCTTAGCTCCTGTCATAATTAGAACGGCCTCTAGATGTCGCCAAGTAAACAAAATGTAACTATGGGTCATAATAACCTGCTGCACAGATGACCTATGGGATGATTTTTTACAGGAGGACAGACTTCTTGTAGTAGACAGTCGTAGATAAATCCAAGTCAAGATGATCTGTCTCTGAAGCGAGCTTAATATTAAGAAACAAATAGCTCACCCCTCTGTGGCAGCATCACCTCAGACATGTTTGTAAAAATGCTATGAATAATATTTTACACATAAAAAGTCACATCTACTTTTACCGCCTCATTGAAAAACCTGGATGTGCTGTGGCCACCACCTGCATGCTCCAGGTTGACAGGTGACAGAGCAGAGAGTATCAAGACTCAGCCACATGTTTGAGCTTTAGTCAGACCCAGACTCAGATGAGTAGTCTGCTGAGACCAGAATCAGAGACTAGCAGATGTATCAAATGCATAGTTAGCATCCTTTTATCTTTCATATTTTTTATGTTGTTTGTTAGCTTGTAACTGGCAGTGGCTGACACAGTGTTAGTGGTTCTGCTAATGCGAACTCCGGATCTCTTGACAAGGTTTCAGATTTACTTAGCCCTGCCTCCTGTCCCCATAAGTTGACAGGATTGTTTCCTTAGGTTATATGACATATGAATCTCTGGTTGTCTGAATATGTTTTTATGTCATTGGTTCTCTGCAGTTCAAGGTGGAAATACTCCATCATGGTGTTGACTGATTATTTCACTCATCATATGTCTTTTATTATATAAAAAACATCATATGGACGTTAACAAGGTTAAACACTTGATTTCGACCAGAGGGGCTCTTTAATTTACTTTACTTTTAATTAATTATCTTTTTTAAATAAATGGCAGTCAGTTTGGTGAAGGACTCATAATGACTTGTTTTGTACTTGAAACACAAAGGGAAGACTCAGACTTGATGTGCGACTTGTTGGTCCTCACTCCAGACTTGATTTGGGACTTGACTTGGACTTCATGGCTAAAACATGAGACTAGGTGTGACATACTGGCAACTTGAAAAGCAATGACTTTGTGTTGTGTTCTTCATGTGCAACAGAGGGCCCTAAAGCAGTAGGTCTTCACAGACTGTGTGGCCATGTCCAGGCACATCTGCTGTTTTGGTTCTTGTAGCTGGAGCAGCACAAAGTGAGGGGTGAAGGGGAATATAAATGTGGTCTTCAGGAAATACCAGCCAATCACAGGAAAGCATGAAGTATGACATCAGCAGCTCAACAAACGGAAAGATGCTTCTTCAGGAAATCATGCCTGGATGCTGAAGAGCAACAATATGAAAACACAGTACCACAAATATGCCACCAGAGACCAATGGTGAAGTACATCAGTACATCTCTGAGCTCCTCTGCCCCCTTTCCATGCCCAGATCTCTCAGAACAGCTTCTCCTGGTTGAGGGGGAAGAGTGATCAGGCTTTTGCTGTAGCTGTCCCAAAGCTTTGGAAATGTTTATGTCTTTAGAATAGAATAGAATAGAATAGAATATACTTTATTGTCATGGACTTGGAGCTGTGCATCTGAACTGATCTCACACCACAGCAGACACACAGCACAGACAGAACAGCATCTTCACACAAAGAATTCACATAATTCACACCTCACACATCAGTCTTTGTGTGAACATTGCACATATCTATCATAACTAAGCTCTCTAGTACAGCCTGATAGAATAAAAAACATAATCCTCTGGTCCACACCAAACACTTTGAGTCTGCATAAAAAGTACAGTCTCTGCTGTAAACGAGAACACAAACCATCAACATGGACTGTCCAGCTGAGGGTGTTGTCCAGATGAACGCCGAGATACTTATATGAGCAGACCTGACTGATGTGTGTGCTGTGTATGACCACAGGACTGTGATCCCCCACTGATCTAGGGTCCAAAACCATCTTCTTAGTTTTATTAACATTTAAAATTTGATTATTGTCACCACACCACTGCACAAAGTTCTCTATTTCATAGAAATAGGCTGATGGACTTGTGGCTTTGCTGTCATCAGAAAATTTAAAAACAAAATTCCTGGGATGGCTGCTTGTACACTAATCTGTGTATAATGTGAAGAGAACTGGGGAGCTGATGCAACCCTGTGGAGCACCTGTACTGATTGATGTGGATTCTGATAGGCTGTAGTTGACTCTGACCTGCTGACGTTGATTTAAATAAGGTGTTCCCCCTCTGTGGACACTTTTAAGGCTAAAGTTAAAACCCTATTTTTTTCTCAAGCTTTTAAGTAGCTTAATTTTTCACTTTTAGCGTCTGTTTTTATTTCAAACTGTCTCTGAATAGGGGATAGTCAAGCCACCTCAAACGTTATCTCCTTGCTTTTGTTTCCTTTTAGCTGTTACTACATTGATATTAAAGAAAGATATGGTGGTATGCTGATTCTCAGGTAATATATGTGGGTGTGCGGTCAGGCACAATGAGACACCAGAAGTCAAATAATTTATTACAGGCTTTAGGTTTAATTTACAGACAGTAGGGGGTCTAGACCATGAGAGTGGACAACAGTTGATGCTGGTTTTAATTAATAGAAATTATGAGTTAATTCCAGGAAGTAAATATAAGCTTGTCAAGAGTTATGATATAAAACAACTACAACACAACTTGAACATAACTTATAATCTCCGGCATCAACTGCCACGTCTAAGGAACAAAGGAACGCACATTACACTCAGACAATTGTTGAGCCCCGGGTTCTGCTATAGGCAGGCAAAGGGCTCGCACCTCAACTCAGTCCTCAAAATAACTTCTGATGAGTCCAGACCCCTACTCCTTCCTGCTCTTTCTGACCTGCTCTTCAAACTGTATGTCATGATATTTCTTTTTATTTTATTGTACAGCTCTTTGTTTGACTGGTTGTTTTAAATGTGCCTCATGAATACACTTGATTTGATTTGAAGGTCACATCATAAATAGTCACAACAGTATCTGTACCTTTATGCATTTCAAAAATAAAGCATGAAATGCAGAAATGCAGAATTTAGTTTAGTCTATATATGTACATTTTAAACATTATTCCATCATTGCTGCATATTCATGTTTGCTCTTACTACAGTGGCAACAAAGTTATCAACCAAGACATTAACACAGTCTCATATGATACCAAAATGCCGCACAGACAAGCACGGCTGGAACACCGCCTCTGCTTTCACCACAGAACAGGGCCTGTAGTGTGCTTCTTATACAGTCAGAGGAATATTCAGTGTGTGTGTCCTCACTGAAGGTGTCTGTCTTTTCCTCCAGGACTCTCCACCAAAGCCAGACATGGAGCAGAAGCTGCGTTCAGCCTCCAGTGTCGATGAACTGATGAGTCTCATCTATCCCTCATACTGGGCTGCTCTGAAGTGCCGGTCCAAGCTCTCTGCTGCCGCAGCCTCCTCTGCCTCCAAGCTCTCTCAGCGGCCACAGCCTCGCCGCCTGAGGCCGCTGGCAGATACAGAAGAGCCAACATTTGCTGCTGCCTACCTCAACTTGGATATCTTGAAAAGTATGTTGACACTTTGCTTAAATATTGTTTTTTTGAGACATAAAGAAATAGAAATGGAGTCACCACAGCAGCAGCACTCTGCACTCTGAATTAAAACACGAATACAGTTTGATTTGTTGTCACAAAAGGTTTCTGCATCATTTTGAGCCCCACACTTGGCTACAATGGCAGTGACTGCAAACACATGCATCACATTATCTTGTTAATTCACATCAAGCTCAGTCGGCTTCTTTGCTGTCAGACTCATTTGGTAAATGTGGATGTAGTTATCTGACATAATCAGTGTTCCTGTTTTTAAATGAAAGAAATGTGTAGAGAGTGAATAGTGACAGTATGTGATTGACTATTACGTTTTTAACTGAATTCTGTTGCCTGTTTTGCATCATTGCAGTTGCCAATACACATGTCTTACACATGTAGTTTCATGTACTCAGAGTTTCTGGCTCTGAGTCAAAGTGACCATGACAGCAAATAAAAACTGAACGTTAAATTCCACATATATATCCATATATATATATATATATATATATATATATATATATATATATATGAGTGTATCTGAAGATGTTCCACTTTGTGCCTGTATTAGGTCCTTTAAGTATTTGCAGTTTTCTAAATAAAAGGTTAAAAATAAATTAGATGAGATAGAGATTAGATTAGATTAACCTATTATAGTAATTAACTAATAATGATAAATTATATATTATTAGTTGTAATTTGGCAAAACTGTGGCTTTATAGATTTGAGCTGATGCACTAGTGAAAACCTGGGTTTCTTTTATTTTCTTGCTCTTCCTTAAGTCAGATCTTGTCACCTGTGTGAAATAATTTGAAACCAAAAAATGACCACAAAGGTTTAACTTACAATAAAACTACACAACTAGACAAGAGTTAATTTACACAGATTTCTCCACTTCTTTCACAGATTCTCTTTAGCTGCCATGTTTTTCAGTTTCACAGCTGAATGTCTCAGTTTCATTTATGAAACAAGGCTCTGGAACAAGGAAGCTGGGTTTATCTTTTATATTTCAGGTTTTTTATATGAGACTTTACATATACAGGTGGACAAGAGTGCACAGAGTGACTACACAAATCTTGTATTTTTTTTGTCCACGCCCTTCTACAGCGTGGGCCCCACCTTGATCTCAACTTGAGCATAAACCGTCATGAGACAGAGCAATAAGCTCACTTAGACTGCACAACTACTGATGAAGATGTCCTCCTCCAGCAGTGTCTGTCTGGTATATCAGATGATACACATCATGAATTTTGACCTGGATTGTTGTGTCTTGGGCTGGAGCGTGCTGGTCCAGCCTGACTCCTCAAACTCCTCCTGTCCCAACTGTTCACGCCTCCCTCAGGCCTTCTTGGACTGCAGGAGGTGGACGCTGTCACCGCTGTGACGGAGAATGTTTGACCTGTTTGGGAGTTTTACTCCCTGGATGAAGCTCTGGATGTTTTAGAAGGTGCTGGTCTACCCTTGGAGCAGGAGTTGGACAACTACAACCCCTCCATTCAGTTTTCTAGCTCATTACATTACATTTGAAAATATGGGATATTTTAGAATAAATAATGATATAACTAGATAATAAGCATATAACAGGATTTTCTTTAAATTTGTTAATTGAATGACAAGCAGCTGCAAACATCACTTGAATCAGGTTGTGTTTTGCCAGGTTGTGGTAACAGATGGGTTGAAATTGTATGTATGTGTTTGGATTACATGTCTGTGTTGGTTTCAGGCACAATGTGGCAGCTTGGATAATGTCAGACAAATATAAAAAATATGGATACGTGTATGATAGTTATTTATAATAAAGGTTGAGGGCTGTGCAAATTATGAATTATGAAATACGGGTGACTGCGGGGAACAGTGGGAGTGTTGGTAGGTATGGGAGAAGAGCGCACCCCTCCCTCGCCCTCTCCTTCACACTTCTGCCAGTGATGGGTGCTCTTCTCCAGAGTTCCAGAGATCAGACGCCTGTCTGTATCTCTGGCACAGACATATTTCTCTCTCAGACGTGCTCAGCAGCAGATGATCCTGGACCCTCTGTGTGATCATGTGTGGCCTTTTTTCCCATGTATCAAGTCCTACCACTCCAGTGGAGCTTTGGAAACTGACCACCTACGTTTTGGAAGCTTCAGTGCAATCCTTGAGGCCAAATTGAACCCGATGGTGGGGTGCCCTATATGAAACATGGGTTAGATAGTGTATCTCCAGATTGTTTGGATTTACACTCAAGGTGAGACTAAGGTGGGGCCCATGTAGTACAAGGACATAGACTAGAGGAAGAATCACTGTTGGATCATTGGTGAATGAAAAGTGTGATAAACTGCAGCACTTTTGCATAGTTTTACTTTAAGTATTGTTTTTTAGTCAAATCATTTTGATTCACATTCATTTAAATGTTTTTGTTAATTTACTATAGACTCAAATGCTCTCTGCAAAGTGTATATCTGTCTTTCATTCTTTGTGTGTTGTCATCCATGTGTATAGTAAAAAACCCTGACCTGTTGCGTGCCTGTGGTGGGGGCCTTACTTTCTGTGTGTGTGCAGGTATAGAGTCAGAGTGGAGGAAAACTCAGTGTATGCCAAGGGAAGTGTGTGTCGACGTGGGCAGGGAGTTTGGAGCTCCCCCCAACATCTTCTATAAACCACCCTGTGTGTCCGTCTACAGATGTGGAGGATGCTGCCACTCTGAGGACAAACAGTGCAGGAATATCTCCACTGGTTACCTCAGCAAAACTGTAAGCACATTCATTCATTCATTAATACAATTTTTTATGTGTTCACATATGGAGTCTATGATATGGGAGTGGTCAATACTTGTCATGATATTTCACACAAGACCAAAGTATTGGACTGGCAGGTCATTGAAACAGAGCTGCACCATCAGAGTGTGTGTGTGTGTGTGTGTGTGTGTGTGTGTGTGTGTGTGTGTGCGCGCGCGTGCACATGTGTACTGTTGGCTTTCTCCAGTAACTGTCATGTAAACCTGGTGACTGTAATTGAGATTGGGGATTAGTTTTCCCTGTGTTTCTGATCGGCTTTTTCTCAGCACACGTGTGCACGACAAAAGACTGCAGACAGGGAAAGTAACACCTGAGGAACTGGATGAAAGGAGAAACCAGTATACAGGGTGATGTGTCCACACACACACACACACACACACATACTTGTACTTCTATCTTTGTGAGGACACTCATTGACATAATGCATTCCCTAGCCCCTTACCCTAACCTTAACCTAAACCTAATTCTAAACCTAACTCTAAAACCAAGTCTTAACCCTCAAAATGTGATTTTAAGGTGTCTCAAAAAGTGAGGACCGGCCAAAATGTCCTCACTTTCCCAAAATGTCCTCACTCTGTTAGTAAAATACTTTTTTTTGGTCCTTACTATGTAGCAAGTACAAGTACACACACACACACACACACACACACACACACACACACACACTACCCTCCCAGGCTGCTCTTACACGCATACACACCCCAAAATAGTCAGGTCCTCAGGACCAACACAGTGTACAGTTAAACTGCGTGGAGCAGAAATGTTATTCAATGAGCTGCTGCATGGATATGTGGATTTACAGTAACCAGGTTACTAGAGTTCATGGAAATGCCTTGTCAGATTATCTGTGTGACCAGGTTTCTCCGAGCAGCCTGGTTACATAAGTGCATGTAATGTCAGCGAGTTACCTCAGCACATGCAGGAGCTGTAGAGTACCCTGGTGTGTGTGTGTGTGTTGGTATAGGAGGTGAAAAGGGTGATGGAAGACGTGACACATGTGTGGCTAACGTCAGCAGTGCTATCACTACAGCCTTCTTACCTTGCAGGTTAAGGTCCACATGCCTGTGCTGAATGTGGTCATACAATGCTCAACTAAACACAAACAAATTTTCATTTTCTACAACAAAATTCTGCCAAACTATGCTGGTTTTACTCAATGTCATCTGTCCCACTTTCCATCTGCTTGTTTATGACATCTTGGGGATAGTGTGGGGAGGGGGCCACAGCCCCAGTCAGTGGTGGCTGTCTGTGTAACATCACACTTAAAACAGTTAACCTGCGTTGTACATTAATAATAATAATATTAATAATAATCGTTTAGTCGACTAATCACTACATCCCTGTCCCTGAGTGTGTGTGTGTGTGTGTGTGTGAGAGACTACTGGTCTCCAGAGTACATTTGTGGTTAAAGACAGAGAGTTTCTACCATTTGGGCTGCTTCTTAAGTGGCTTGTTATGTGGTCTGACCAGTGGAGAACAGTGTGTGTTTGTGTGTGTGTGTGTGTGTGTGTGTACTTGTACTTGCTACATAGTAAGGACCAAAAAAAGTATTTTACTAACAGAGTGAGGACATTTTGGAAAAGTGAGGACGTTTTGGCTGGTCCTCACTTTTTGAGACACCTTAAAATCACATTTTGAGGGTTAAGACTTGGTTTTAGAGTTATGGTTAGAATTAGGCTTAGGTTAAGGTTAGGGTCAGGGTCAGTTGTGATGGTTAAGGTTAGGGTAAGGGGCTAGGGAATTTATTATGTCAATGAGTGTCCTCACAAAGATGGAAGTACAAGTATGTGTTTGTGTGTGTGTGTGTGTGTGTGTGTGTGTGTGTTCTCTCTGTTAGAAGCTCTTCCTGAGGCTGCCCTGTTCTGTGTGGGACCATAAATCACTGCTAAAAACTGATTTGTTTTAACTGGCCCTATGTGTGACTGTGAAATAATAAATCAATTACAAGATTATTTCGAAATTTTGATTTAGTTTCGATGTAACAAGGACTTGGGGAGTCAAGGAGACTTTATAGAGTGGATTTTATGATGAAATCCGAAAGATTGCTACAGCACAAAGTTAATTTCTGTAGTTAAATGAAAAAGGACCATGACACTGTTTTTAAACCACAACTGACCAGATCATCATTTGTTGAATTCTTGGTCTGTAGTGAATGAATCCTCATGTTATTTTGTGACCCCTGACACTTGTATACTATACTGTATATTGTATAGCCTACTAAATGACATGGGCAGATTGAAATGAACTCCACCCATTCATGCTCCCCAGTGGATAAACCTGTTTCATTTTGAGCTTACATGTAGTGCAGATGGGGAGCTATAAAGACCTGAGCCACTTTGATAAGGGCCAAACCATTTTGGCCACAAGCCTGGGTCTGAGCATCTCGAAAACAGCAAGGCTCGTGGGGTGCTCCTGGTCAGCAGTGGTGAGTACCCACCGACAGAGGTCCGAGGAACCATGAACCGTGACAGAGTGTTGTGAGATGTCGGCGGCTCCAAGTCTCAGCTGAGAGGAATTAAAGGATCTGGTGCTAAAGTCTTGTTACCACAGGGAGCCTTTAGAAGTAGAGACCATGCTGCAGTGGGTTTGAGCTGTTTTGGCAGCACATGAAGGACCAACAGCATATTAGACAGGGATGGTCATAATGTTTTGGCTGTACATTATTTCCCCCTTTAGTCGCAATGCTTTAAGACTTATGAATGGGGGGCTATCAGCCAGACTTGAGGTTTTCAGCCTTGTTAAAATGTTCTTGAATGTTGGTCTATCTACACCTACCAGCCACTTTATTAGGTACACCTTGCTATTACCGGGTTGGACCCCCTTTTGCCTTCAGAACTGCCATACTGTTTCGTGGCATAGATTGAACAAGATGCTGGAAACATTCCTCACAGATTTTGGTCCATATTTACATGATTGCATCATGCAGTTGCTACAGATTTGTCAGCTGCACATCCTGTATGCAAATTTCCAGTCGCACCACCATCCCAAAGGTGCTCTGTTGGATTGAGATCTGGTGACTGTGGAGGCCGTTTGACTACAGTGAACTCATTGTCATGTTCAAGAAACCAGTTTGAGAGGATTTGAGCTTTGTGACATGGCGCACTATCCCGCTGGAAGCAGCATCAGAAGATGGGTACACTGTGGTCATAAAGGCATGGACATGGTCAGCAACAATACTCAGGTAGGCTGTTGCGTTTAAATGATGCTCAGTCAAGAAAAGCACCAAGAAAATATCCTCCACACCATTACACCACCACCACCACCACGAGGCAGGATCAATCCATGCTTTCACATTGTTGACGCCAAATTCTGACCCTAACATCCCAATTTCGCAGCAGAAATCAAGACTCATCAGACAAGGCAACATTTTTTCCAATCTTCTATTGTCCAATTTTGGTGAGCCTCAGTTTCCTGTTCTTAGCTGACAGGAGTGGCGCCCGGTGAGGTCTTCTGCTGCTGTAGTCCATCAACTTCAAGGTTTGAAGTGTTGTGCATTCGGAGATGCTCTTCTGCATACCTTGGTTGTAACGAGTGGTTATTTGAGTTACTGTTGCCTTCCTATCAGCTTGAAGCAGTCTGGCCATTCTCCTCTGACCTCTGGTATCAACAAAGCATTTTCAGCAAGAGAACTGCTGCTCACTGGATATTTTCTCTTTTTCAGACCATTCTCTCTAAACTCTAGAGATGGTTGTATGGGAAAATCCCAGTAGATCAGCAGTTTCTGAAATACTCAGACCAGCCCGTCTGGTACCAACAACCATGCCATGTTCACAGTCACTTAAATCACCTTTCTTCCCCATTGTGATGCTCGGTTTGAACTTCATCAGGTTGTCTTGACCATGTCTACATGCCTAAATGCATTGAGTTGTTGCCATGTGATTGGCTGATAAGATAATTATGTTAATGAGCAGTTGATCAGGTGTACCTAGTAAAGTGGCTGGTGAGTATATATCTATCAGCAGCTGCAGTTTAAAAAAACTGATGCTGTTTTTATCTTCCTGGAGTTCATACTGGACAACAATACAAAGGGCTCTATCTTACACGCAATGCAAAGCAGCGCAAAGTGCAACACAAGTGTCTATGCTAGTTTCAGAGTTACGCCGTGTCATTTACCTGTAGCAAATACCCATCTGAGCATATTGGTGTGAAAATTAAGTGTGGTCATTGTTGGTGCATTTCTATCTTGAGGCAGTTTAAAGTAATTGAACAACAAAACTTGATCTTAATTCTGTGGTGCAATGTGTCACTGTTATTTTAAGGATGCATTATCAATAGTGTAATATGCTCCTACGCAGGCGTGCACACAACGGACCTATTACACACAAGCACAGTGCCACAGTGGTTCCCATTCATCACCTTGACTTAATTTGTCCCACTAAAGTTTCATAATAAACTGAAAATTAATTTAGCTGCATGTCTCATAATAAAACATAATATATGTCTGATGTTGTGATGTTGCTTCTCTATAAAGCTGCTATGCGTGTGTCAGGACTGGTCTCACTGGTCAGAACTGGGCTCACTGGTCAGGACTGGGATCCCTGGTCAGTCAAAATATTATTCACGTTATTCAAGTCACCATAAATAGAATCTAATTGTGAGAAACACTGCACCATCACAATAGCAATCCACCAAGGTGCAGGGACACCTGGCTTTTAAAGGGAATGGGAGATGGCACTCTGATTCGTTTATTGGATGTTACACTCAAAAAACTCCTTTGATTAATAATGGTCAGACACACACTGAATACACTTGTGTCAAGTGCTTCAGACTGTGAGCTTTGGACTATTTAAATAGAGACTGAGAGTCTAAGACTTTGGCACAACAGTGCTTTCAGCTTAGGGCTAACATGCTAACATGCTCATAATGACAATGTGACATGCTGCTGCGGTTATGTCAACTGTGGTCATCATCTATCTTAGAGTAACATGGTAACATGCTAAAATTCGCTAATTAGCACCTACCATCTGAGGCTGATGGAAATACAGTTTGTTTTGAAGGTAAAACTTTGACCTGATGACAAAAAAAAAATTAAAAAAATCTGAGGATCACCAAAGTGATCACCGTTCAACGTGTGAGGACCATGAACGTATCTGACTTCATGACAATTGATCCAGTGGCTGATAATATTTGAGTTGGGACCAAAGCAGTGGACTGACAGACCGTGATCCCTCAAGCCTAACTTACACGGCTAAAAACCTAAATGCAGTAAATAAACAGAATCACTCAGTGTATAGATAGTGTCAACACAGAAACATATTTTTTATGATGACAGAGAGGCCCTTCTATTTATTATTTTTTCTCTGTTTTCTCTTCTTTATTTCCAAATTATGTACAATGAACACACCTAGATGTAGTTCATTCCACGTATCCTGAGAAATACCCAGAGTGACCTGGTCAAAGAGGAAAATATTATGGGGCCTGTGGTGTCGTTACTGAAAATAATGTTGATAGCAAAAGAAACTAGTGTTGAAAACAGTGCTGCTTTGCTTATGACGAATTGTCCAGTCAAAGTGTTGTTGGGTTTATTCCCAGGGAAAAAAAAAAAGAAAAAAGAAAAAATGCTTCCTAAGGCAGGTCATCTTACCTGTATGTAAACACAAAGATGGATTTTCATTCAACATTATGCTCATAAAAACATACAGTACATATGTGCAGACAGATAATGGAAAAGATTTTTTTTCACTCATGAAAATATCCCAATATTGCAGCTGAGGACATGATGCTTGATTTCTGAACAGAATCTGATGTCTGATGCCTTGCCCAAAAAAGCTGAAGCATGCGAACAGAGGTTTGGTGCTGATGTCTTGGATGAGATGCTAATGTTTACTTTGGTGTACAGTTAAGTTCTGGTGTTTGCTGTTGACCCTGAGCAGTGCTTCACAAAAGTGGATGTTGTAGATATTAGAGACCATGTTTTCTATAAACATGTTCTGATGAAGATGATCACCCTGTATGACATCTTTCTGCACCTGGATGAGAGGCTGACTGCAAAACATCAGTACATAGTCAGGGTAATTGTATTTATGTAATGGCAAATCATAACAGAAGTTATATCAGGGTACTTTTAATATAGAACACCCAACACCCCATGAGCAAACTCTTGGTGACAAAAAATTCCCTGTTAACTTTGGACCCAGATGCAGACACTAGATTCGACTGGAGAGTTGGCAAGGTATTTATCAGGTAAATAGTTGAGTTTGAGTGAAGGACGAGGGTGGAGGCAGGCTGGCTGTTAGGGGAGAGGTGAGATGGCATCCAGCTGAAGACTGAGGTCTTAGGTGAAGTCTGGCAGATGACGAGGGAGCGTCAGTTGGAGTTCTGGTCTAGCACAAAGGATCAGTGAGGCACAGGGTAAGCAAAGAGCACAAGGGAAACCATAAGAGAACTTCTCAAGTAAATACTTGGTCATGTGCTCATAAGCAAAAATAAAAAAAATATACAGGGTTACCCAAATATATCGTAATACTTATTTACAATTAATTTTTTGCTTGAGTGTCTGTGCACAACCAGTACTGTTATAACTTAGGTTGTGCTTCAGTGTGTTTGATATACATGGATCAACTCTGCAGCTGTTACCATAAAAGCAAATTATTCATTAGATTTAGATTAGATTTGATATTAAATACAAAATGAGTTTCATAGTTTCATACTATCTTAAGCTAACATTTTTTTCTTTAAATCTGTAGTTTATGTTTAGGAATTATACAGGAGACGTTGATATTGTTATTTATGTAGATGTTTGACATTGTTCATTTTCATATTAATAACATAGGTTGGACTCGAACCTAGGTAACTGCAGTTTGGACTAAGCCTTTATGGTATGCATTCTTCCAGGTGAGCAACTGAGATGCTGTACTCCTATCTTTTCCTGCAGAAGGTAATCACTGATGCTTACTTCAGGTGACATGTATTTTCTGAGCACACCAAGCTTGTCAGTCTACTGCTCATTAATGAACTTCTCTGATTCACTTGTAAACTATAACTGGTTTGATTTGACTTTACATTACATTATTCACAGCACTTCGAGGACATAGTTTATACGTGAAATTACATTTACAAAGATACAGGACAAATTGCAACATTGTATTTTCAAGTAAGGGACAGATGGCAACTAGCAAATAGCAATTAGCTAATAGTTAATTCTGCTTTGAGCATACAAGCAGGTTTCCGTCCTGGGATACAAAACATTTTCTACTCGTTACCTTTGCAACTTATGTAGTTTAAGGGAGATAACTTGTCATGTTGACCTCCTCGTCTTATTGGTGACATTGCACAAAAACCCATAGAAGCTGTGGAAGGAAGATGCCCTTTTTTCGAACTGAAAAGCCACAGAAACAGGCATGTAGGCTTAATCACCCGGTACTGTTAGATCCTTCAGTAAGTTTAACTTAACTTTAAGTATAATATAAATAAACCTTGGTTATTCAAGGGTTTTTAAGCAAGGTTACGGCATAGCCTAAGGGTGATGCTAACTTAAAATTTACTATTAAACTAGCTAGTTAATGTGAGCCTTTGTAATTTTAAATAACATGAAAGTTAATGCAGGGGCACAATATAGGCTAATAGTTATTATTATCATGTGTAATATGTGGATGCTGACAGTTACTGTAAGCTAACTAGGCTCCTGTCTCAAATTTAGCTAAAGGGGTGTTGGGCTCATATTTGCCTTACCAATAGTCCAATAGTCATTGCTACACTACCTCAGAGCCATCTGAAGGCCTGTTAATATTAACAAAAATACAATTAGGAAGGAGACTTCCCATCAAACTGTAAGTTGTTAAGGTATATATATATATATATATATATATATATATATATATATATATATATATGAAGTCAGCTAATTCATCCAGTATATCACATAGCCCAATCCACTGGCATTTTGTTTGGTTTTATTTGTTTTGTTCAGCATGAAACATACACTAAACATACACTGTAGTTAATGTTAAAGCCTGCTGTGTTTATTTTTACTGTTGAAATTCCTGACAAAATTGCACAACATAAAAATGAGGCTGGATTAATTAACAATTTGTCATGTTGTGTAGTTAATTGTGCAGTGAATCATCAATCAATCACTTTATTTGTCTCCAGTGGAGAAATGGGGTATGCAGCAGTGGGATATATGCATTGAGCACACATAAAAACACAGGACACATAAATACAACACCAAGACCAAAAGATAAAGGACAATAAATTAATACAATAAGTTAATAAAAATATTAGTAAACATTAAGGTAAAACAACATCTACCTTTTCCTCTGGAGGGAGAGGGTATTGAATCTGTTTGTCTTGGCTTAAGGTAGTCTGAGGAGGGAACCAGATGGCAGAAACTGAAACTGTTGATACAGAGGGTGGGAACAGGACAACAATCTGAAAGGATGTATTCGGCTTTCTTAAGAAATAGTTTGTTGTAAAGGTCCAGATTTTCCTTTGTCAGAACCAGTTATGTTAATACAGACATTTACCCCTTTATTCATTATAAATTTTCTATTTGACCTTGAGAGATTGAAACCGGCAGATAAAAGAGAACAAAAAACATGAGAACAGACAATGTAAAAGTACATCAGGATCCCGTCCACTAAGTTTCCTGAGGCAATAGGGACACTGCTTGCTTTTCTTGTACATCACAATTGGTATTAATCTCAAATGTCAGTTTATTGTCGAGTGTGGTTTATTGATAATGAGGCAGTCCCTGGGCAAACATCTTGGCTGCAACCAATGTGTTTAACATTAGAAGCCAGATTAGATTTTTGATCTCAGTAAACTCCACGTTTCTGATTTCAACTGTTTAAGGATGAACATCTAACATTTTGAAAGTGACAGGTGAAGCACTGATCATTCCTACTGTTCTTTGCTTTATTTGATACACTGACATCAAGGAACCTTATTCATAGCAGCTGAGTGATATTACAGGGGACAATCACCCATTAATTTAAACCTGTTACACACTCTTCATTGCATCAAAAGTTGGATTGATATGGACATTTAAATCTGGTTTTAATTTAAAAAATGCTCATCAAAGCCACTGCAAAATAAAGCCCCAAAAATGTGCCTATTGTGCATAATTTTTTTCTGTGTTTGTGTGTCTTTAAATTGCTCCTTGTAGTTGCAAGAAGGTAAAAACACAGGAGTCATTTCATGGCCAAAACCTCAACTTTTGCAGGGCGGGAGAGGTGGGTTTGTATGAAGCCAGGAAAATACATGAACTGGCACTTCATGAGAATGGCTACCTTTCACAGCTTTAAAGAACACACAGCCTTATCATACAATGTAACCTTAATGTATTTATGTACAACTTAATCATCTCTCAGCTGTGTTGAAGCAGTGGGTAAATACTGTCAGGTGGTTAGCTCATTTCTAGGTAGCTGCTGTTAATGGACTGACTCATATAGTGTGTGACAGCCTATTGTTTTAGCTCAGCTGCTTTATTCATTTCCTCTAAGTGTTAATTTAATGAACTGGCGGCGGCAGTCTGGGTCAATAGCTCTTTTGTTAGATGAACCGATTCAATCAGAGCAGGAAGTTTACTGTAGCCAGAATGTGTCAGTGTCTGTGTGTGTTTGTGGACACAAATGTGCAAATACATTTTTGTGCAGTGTTTGTATACTCTTTTCTGTGTGTGTTAGTAGCCGGGTTTCCATTGCAGTATTGCGCAACAGGTAAGCCTTTTTGTTAATTTTATTTTTATTTTCTTCAGAAAAAAACACAATTGTGAGGGGTCTGTTTTTCTATTTAGCGATGTTATGCGAATAAAGCTATGTGTTTCTCAAGCAATATCATTCCAATTAAATGTGACAATGGATTTCCAGCATTCTTTCTCCCAGTCAGACCTGGTTCCTATTGATCTGATATGGCAACTTAAATACGAAAAAGTATTTCCATTTCAATTTTGAATTTTGTTTTTCAAATAGTCTCAAAAACCACCTCAAGCATGCATTTACATTTTTTTGCAAAAAATCCAAACCCAGGTAAATTAGTCTAAAGACAGGGAACCAAGTCAAGAAGCACACGTTAACTAGCATAACATTTTGGCAACTGAAGAGGTGAAACACAAGTGGAAACCACAACAGGCACATACGGAAAGTAATTTCAAAATCAAACAGGAAATCATAAACACGATAAACAGATTTCTACAAATGAAGCTCTGATAAACCCGCTGTACACTACCTACACCACAGCAAATTAAGTTAGCAACTAGCTAGAGAAGAAAATCAAATACCAAATACCTGAAGAGTCAGAACATGGTGGAGACCAAAACAGAGGTACGAATAAAGTAAATAATGGACTTCTATCAGTAGTTAATGCATAGACAATGCACACAAAGTGTGTTTAAACTGTCTGCTAACACATAACAGCTTTAGAGGTCAATGTTGCATTTCAGTTCATTGCTATATGCTAACACACTCACATTAAGAGTAAGTGCCATACTGAAAGTGTGAACTGGCCCACTCACTGTTACTTGATGTAAGGTTCATGCTAACACAAGATGTGAGGTAATAGTGTGGTTAAGTAACTATTTTTATATTAAAAATACAGCTACATCAGTGTAGAATCCCATACAGAAATGTACTATACAGTATGACATACTGTATATGTCCCTATATTGGGCAGCATGGTGGTGCAGTGGTTAGCAGTGGCACCTCACAGCAAGAAGGTATATATATGTATGTGATATATTATTATCACATATATATATCCTCTGGCTATATGAAGATATTAGTTCATAACATATATGAAATACCGATAATGTGTATGTATGTACATTTATTAAAAATATCTTTATGATGGATTTTTATATAGTACTGTATAACATGTTGTGACCATGTATGTTAAAGGTATATAACTTATATATGCAAGTTAATTGCATAGATAAATTGCATATGCAATTTAATTAAAACTATACTGAAACTAACTCCATATATTAACATATATGTCAATATATGAAATCATTCCAATTTCTAATAGGTTTTATATATAATTTTTATGTTTTTATTTCATGTGTAGATATACATATTTCACATATGGAAATTCAGTTTATGTACATATATTACATTTTCATAAGGGATCAGATGCAGATGGCCACTGGCGTTTGAAAATGGTTTTGTGTTCCCGCCTAAGAAAAAATGTACCATTGTTGGTAGAAAAGCAAACATCTTCAAAAAGTAATTTAAAAACACAAACTAAAAAAACAGTCTTGTTGTATATTTTGAGAGTTGGACAATGGTGTTTGGTTCTTGTGTCACAAAATTAAAAAACTTTAGTTGAGGTAAGAGAATAAGATGCCAAGGTTGAAGCTGAGAGGCTTTTCGCCTGGAACCGGTGACGAGGCTGTGGGTGCTGAGCCATAGTCTTCTTGAGGTTTCACAAGACATTCTTTCTTTCCACCAGTTTTTCCTAACAGCTGTTTTTGGCTGTGGTTACAGACTATTGGCCAGAGTGTGGAGATTTACTATACATAGACAATGTGGTATGTCATTCAAATTATGACAAACAAGACAATTTGCACTTGAGCTGAATTCATCTGATCTTTGAAGGTGATTGAAAAGAATTTGTGTGAAAATGGACATATGGAAAGGTGGGCAGACAGATGGTGGTTGTTTCTTTTAACAGTTCTGAGGTCAGTTTCGTCATGCTGAAAGTTTCATTGTGCTGATTTGCTTTGGCAGTGCCTTGAAGCAGCTGGCAGGCGTCGAGAGGTTTCAACACTTAGCAGGTAATAGAAGTCGTGCTAAACTGTATAATTTACTATTTGATTGACTGTAAGTATCTTTAAGCGTTTATGCCTGTCTGGTGGTTCTCGGCAAAGGGTTTTAGTTCAACACCTGCTGTCAAGGATTTTCAGGCTGCAAATGTTCATGTGTGTTTAACACCCAGGTTTATTCCCTCCTTCACTCCTCAGTGTTGCGTTGTTGGCTGTGTAGCCTTTAATTCCTCACATATGTTATAGTAGAGATATTTTCCACCAGCAATGGAGCCTAACAGTAGTGATTTCAGTCAGTCGCTGTCCTTTCTTCCAAAGCAAAATGAGATATCTTGACAACTGACTATTAAATGGCAATGAAAATCACAGTGTATTTGTGGTCTTTATACAATAAATCCTTTAGCACCATTATCAGGCCAGAATTTCCATTAGTGCACAAAAAGGTTTAAGTTCAATTCTCAAATGTTAAGTCATGCTCATCCTCAATTGTTTACTATAAGTTTACCTCAGATCAGATGTTAAGAACAGAATAAAGCCTGATGTTCCACAGGTGTCTTTTTTGCCTCACTGACTTGACAGAACACAGGAAACTCTCAAAAGTGCATACTAATGATCATTTACTACAAACAGTTCAATGGCTACTGTGAGTAACTCAGACTCAGGAGTAGAGCCACTGCTGCTTGAGTTGAAAGCAGCCAGGAAGTGGTTCAAGCATTTGATCAGGATGGTTTCTGTGTGCTTTCCATTGGAGGTTCTGGGCACGTAAAACTGGTACGACACCCAGGGGTAGACTCAGCACTCGCTAGAGAGACTATATAATATCTCATTTGGCCTGGGATTGCCTCAGGATCCCTCAGGAGGAGCTGGAAAAGATTGTTGTGGGGAAGGAAGTTGCCGACACTGTGACCTGAATCCAGACAAAAAGCAGAAGATAGAAAATCTTTCGGTTGCGTTACTTTTTTTATTTTACATTTTGGATGTGAAAATAATTGTTTTGCTGAGCAGTCTGTCAGTGAAGACAACTGTCTGAGCAGTAAATTCAGAGATATGTGTCACCAATCGCAAAAAGCTTGGAAAAGTATAATGCTATATGGTCCTCTAACTCTAACAGTGATAAAACTGATGTTCTTCCTGTTGGTACCAAAACTACTTTAGCCAAACTTGACAGTTTTTCTCAAGCTATTGACAAATTCCTCCATAAACCTAAGCTGGTTCAGGATGCAGCAGCCTGTATCATTACCAGAACCTCCTCAATAGAACATCACTCCTGTCCTCCAGCAGCTGCACTGGCTCCCTGTTAAACACCGCATAGATTCTGCTTCTCATTTTGAAGTCACTTCACAATCTGAAACTCCATATCTCTCTGATTTACTCCACATCTGCACATCTGATCTGAGATTTTCCTCCTCTATCAGTCTCACTGTACCTCCTGTCTGTCTGATTATTATCATTATTATCATTATTATTATTATCATGGTTGGCCTTGGTATCTGTGCCCTGAGGACTAAGAGAAAGGGAGGTTACTAAATCAAATTGCCTCATATACTTAAAATTAGATATGTTAATGAGACTTGTTACAAGTTTTTTGACTTTCATGGACTGACCCTTTTTTCTTCTTTTGCCCAGTTGATGAGAACAGAAAAACAGCACTGATCTGCAATTTGTAAAGGGATTCAGTATTCTGGTAAAACTTGAGCACTGTGGAGGAGTTCCATTCTCTGGTGGAAAAAATGTCTTTCTAAAGTCAAGGACAATCAGTGGCAAGAGCTAAGTATAAAGAATTCTGTTGATCAAGAACCTAAAACTTCAGAGATGGTTGTAGTATAATATAAAATAAAGGTGTGAGTGTGTGTGTGTGTGTGTGTGTGTGTGTGTGTGTGTGTGTGTACACTTATGTGTATGTGTACATGTACGTGTGTGTTCTGTAGCCATGGTGAACACTCCACCAGGTCACGAACACTGAGGTCAGCTTTAATGATGTCCTCATTAAGATGAGAGGGAGGGAGACAGTTTAAGCTGTTAAGGGTCTTGAATAGGAGTCATTGAGACTAATTACTTTATATTCAGACTGGTCAACTCTGAAACTGACAGACTGAAGTGGCTCCCATGGTCTCTGTTCTATTCTATGCAATGGTCTTGTGTAAGCATCTTCATCACTGCAATTTGAGAACTCAAGCCCAGCTCCTGATTACTCTCATCATTCTTCAAGTGGAAATCCTTCACATTCTTTCTCGCTGCTTTCAGCTGGGTGTTTTGGTGCATGATGGTTTTGAGGATCCTCAGGATGTTGTGCTCTTTTAAAATGTATTGTTTTCCTCAGTAATTCAAGATTCAAGTTCAACTTCACGTTAAGTCTTTGTTGAAGGGTCCTCGTTAAAAGAATGTGTAAAATAGTGGCGTCTTGTGATGGACTGACTTTATTGACTGGATTTGTAACCTGATCTTATTAAATGGGACAAAATGAGCTCCAGCACTTTCACAATATGACTTTAACATATATTTTATTTGGACATGTGCATGTAAAAACAGAGTTGCATTGTGGCCACTAGGGAGCAGAAGAACTGCAAATAAGGTGAAAAACACACAGCCCTAACATATCAACGTATGATATGTCATATCATCACCTTGTAAAGATTTCATGGCTACACATCCAGGTCACATGGACAAGAAAATAAAAAATCTTCTCAGGAGTTGTTGATGGAGTAAAATGAGATTAAACATTGCACCTACTGTATTTACCAGCCACAGTGCAATGACAGAGCTGCTCTGTATCTGCTGGATATATAAATAAACAGCTTGATAAAATGTTAATAGCGACATGTGGCTTTGTATCTATCAGTTTCAACCAATCCTCCAACCTGAACAAACATCAAACCTCTGATACAACTCATAGCATACCTAAAATAGAGCCCCCTACGACGGAGGGGAGTACCAGACCTTGGTTATCATGGTTACAATAATAAACATATAGTGGCATACCTGCTTTTGTTGCCATGGTTACTATAATAACAGTCATGGCTTGGTTAGGTTTAGGAAAAGATGGTGATATGGGTTAAAATAAGTACTTCCTCAACTTTAGACACTTTGTTGTCATGGTTACAATAATAACAATTTGCTAAACTTAACAACAATAATGGATAATGGAGAGAACATAAACTGCTACTTTCACATGGGAATCAAACACGGCTCTCCTGTGTCATATTCCTGTGTCTTGTTGACCCATCCATCCACCCCAACCTCCTCCTGACTTTGTCGCTCTATATTTTATGTTCGCCGCACTTTTCTCCTTTGCTCCTGTCATAATTACCATGGCCACTAGGGTTAGGGTTAGGGTTAGGCCACTAGTCAAAAAACCTGCTGCACAGACGATCTATAGGCTAAATTTTTCAGGATAGTCTCGTCAGTTTGGATTGATGTCCCCTAGTGGCCAAAAATCAGTGGCTGCAGTTTTAAGTAAATATTTCTTCCTTGATCAGATATTGTGCTATAACATTGGATTTTGGTGGAAAAGAAATAAAACACATTGTCAGTGAACATTTTACTGATACATACAGTATCAACATTTTGTGACTTGTTAACCAGCAACATTTCACTTCATTAAAACAGAGTGTAATTCAGGAAGAATCACGATCCATTCAAAACGTATTTGATGCCGCAGATTAGTTGTATGTAAATGTTATTTCTTGGAGACCAGGTTGCTTTGTCAGCATACCTGAAACACTCAGTCTTAACCCTTACCTCTCTGCCCTAGAGACTGAGATTAGGAAATGTGTGACACTAGTTGATTACATGGCACACAATAATGTACACAAACGCATTTCACATCTGGATCTTACCTTTGTAATTATGAATGTAATTACACAGGTAATCTCTCTTGTTTGCAGAGGTAACTGAAAAATCTTACTCAAAGCCTTACTCGAAATGCAAAAGAGAGGTTGCACATAGGCTATAACAGTATGTCTTAATTACTGTATTGATATGTATTGATATTTGGACATGGGTTACATCTAAAACACCATGTGAGGAGTGCAGAGCACTTTTATTTTATTCATTAGTGTTGCTGATTATAACAATAAGATTAACCCTTTTAAAACCACGGGGATCACCGGTGACACCGCGGCGCATGTGTATTTCAAATTACCGTAGCTAGTTTGAATTAGATTTTTGCAATCTCAGAAATGTTCAATCTGCACTTTTCAAGAATTTATAAAAAGAAAGTTGAAGAAAATTCAGTTCCGTTTTTGTCCTTTTCTTCTTATAACACACAGTTTTAGGTATTGAATTACATAAGAATGGTAAATACTTGACAGATTTTGAAAGTTCTACTTCTCCTGGAAAAATGGTGTCAATTATTTACACATAGGGCATTTTTTGACACAATTATTGACAAAAATAGACAAAAAAGACCAAGTGTTCTAATAAATATATCTATTATTATCGTGCTAAAAGGGTTAATGCACACAATATGTTATGATATAATACAATACATTCACAATGTTAGTGGATATCGAACAGGATTTTTAGAGCAAGCATGTAGAGGCCTTCTTTCCCAGTTTGACAATAGGGACAAACTTATCATTGAAAGGGCAAAAAAAAACTTTTCGATTTTCTTACTATTACTTTTACTTGTTATTTACACTTTTATAATTTGGCCATGTGCCACTTGGCAAAAACAAAGTGTGTACTATCATTCCTCACAGTGAACTGCACCTTGTCTTGTTTCACCTTGTTGATCTCTGACTCTTTCTGCAGCTGTTTGAGATCACGGTGCCAATCACCCAGGGCACCAGGCCGGTGACCATCAGCGTGGCCAACCACACCCAGTGCAACTGTCTGTCCAAACTGGACGTCTACAAGCAAGTCCACAGCATCATCAGGAGGGCGCTGCCCGAGTAAGCACACACACACACACACACACACACACACACACACACACACATAGTCAGTGCGTTCAGGACAGGAAATGCCTTTTCCTTTTTCCAGCAAAGGTGTTCTACACACACACACACACACACAACCAGTGTTTGAGTCTATTGTTAAGGAGGTTACTTCCTGTGCTGTGTGTATACAGGGGTGTTACTTCAGGAAACACTTCAGATTTTGTCTTGATTAACTTCACAGCTCCATGAAATGTGTGTATGTTCCGCTGTGTGTGTTCCTACATGAAGCTGGACCTCATGACCTCTCCATAACACTCTTTCTTTCTTTCTTTCTTTCTTTCTTTCTTTCTTTCTTTGTCTGTGTGAAACACTGCACCATTATAATAGCAATCCACCAAGTGCACCTTTTTTTTTTTTTTTTTTTTTTCGCATTGTTAAAAACAGTAAAAGTGATGTGGACCCGCCCTAAATGTATTTGTGCCACGCCCTTTAGACCATGCACCTTGGGTGTAAAATAGAGCCTGATGTTGATTATCATTTTGTTTACATTTTGGTAATTAGCTGTTCGTACTTGCAATGTATCAGTGGCTATAGAGAGAACTTCATGCAGTATCTTTGCCCCAACTTCAACTTTAACCTTTTGTCCTGCCCCTTTGGCTGTGTTCTGCTGAATGTCCATATCATTTACAGCAAATATACTTTGATTTCCAGATGGTTAAAATGCTGTCTGAAATTATGTGTTACGCTAATGTGAATCCCATCTGATGAGCTCATGGCAGTTGATTTAACTTCTATATATAATTATATTACACTGACAGCGCACTTTATTAGGAACACCACACTAAACCTGGGTTGTTCCTCAGTTCTTCGTGTCATGGATCCACCAGATGTTAGAAACCTTACTCTGAGATTCTGCTCTATGTTGACATGACTGCATCACATCATTTATGCAGATTTGTCAGCTGCACATTCATGCTGCCAATCTCCTGTTCTACCACATCCCAGAGGTGTTCTGCTGGATCCAGGTCTGGAGATTGCGGAGGCCACTGAAGTTCACTGAACTCACTGTCATGTTCATAAGACCATGACTTTTGCTTTGTGACATGGAGCATTATCCTTTTGGAAGTAGCCATTAGAAGATGGTAAACTGTGGCTATTAAGGGATGAACATGGTCAGCAACAGTACTCAGATAGACTGTGGAATTCAGACCATGATTGATTGGGATTAAGGCCCAAAGTTAGTAAAGAAAACATTCCCCACACAAATTACACCACCACTACCAGCCTGGACTGTTGACACAGGGCAGGTTGGTCCATGGATTCAGACTCTGACTCTACCATCTGCTGCCTCAGCAGAAGTTGAGTTTCATCAGACTGGGCCAAGTTTTTCTGGTCTTTTAACACATTCAATTCAGTTTTTTTTATTCCCTTTCATTTTTCATATCAGGTGAATGAGCAACATGATGGATGAACGTCAGATCCTGGTGCAGTAGATGTTTTTTATTTGTGGGTGGGGTACTGGAGAGTAAATGACCTGTTGGATATGGAATGTGCACTTATATGAGCTATATAGACTATCACAATAAATCTAAGTCCAGGAGGGTTAGTCAATGCACACTCACACTGTGTGTGTGTGTGTGTGTGTGCGCGCGTGTACTTGTACTTGCTACATAGTATGGACCAAAAAAAGTATTTTACTAACAGAGTGAGGACATTTTGGGAAAGTGAGGACATTTTGGCCGGTCCTCACTTTTTGAGACACCTTAAAATCACATTTTGAGGGTTAAGACTTGGTTTTAGAGTTGTGGTTAGAATTAGGTTTAGGTTAAGGTTTGGGTAAGGGTTGGGGTTAGGCACTCAGTTGTGATGGTTAAGGTTAGGGTAAGGGGCTAGGGAATGCATTATGTCAATGAGTGTCCTCACAAAGATGGAAGTACATGTGTATGTGTGTGTGTGTGTGTGAGTCTGTGTGAGACAGTATTGGGATGTAACCTGTAGGATGTGTAATGTGATGATCTGTTATGACTGATGGTCTGTTAATGAAGTGACATTTAAAGTGACCCATGAAACAGATCTGTTTTATCTACTTTACTAACATCAGGAGGCTTTGTGTGTCTGAAAGAGTAAGACCACTTGTGATGGGGAATGTTGATACGTGCTTGTTTTGACAGTAAGCACACACACACACGCACAAACAGAGAGAGAGAGAGAGAGAGAGCGAGCAGTGTGTCAGATTAGGACAGGAAAGGGAAATGCATTGCATTGATTTCCACACCTACAAATCATCCAACATGTGAGAACACACACACACGCACACACATAAGCATGAAGAACACATATGTTTCACATTAGGTGACATGAGAGAACACACCAGTCACTCACCTTCACCTCCTTATCCTTTCCTCTCTCCATCCTTTTCTTTCACTTTCCTTCTCTCCCTTTCAGCCTAAGTGTGTGTGTGTGTGTGTATGTGTGTGCCACTGAAGCTCTAATTAAAACCACACTGTGTCTCTTTTCATCGACAAACTCTTTCACAACTTCAAACTATTTGTGTGTCTGCAGACACACAAATAGTGTGTGTCTGCCTTTGTGTTCAAGCCCACGGTTCGCTAAACGCTTCAGTCAGATTTTCGCATTGTGGTGTTTCATATAATTGACTGTGTGTGTGTGTGTGTGTTCAGAGGAAGTGTATTGTTCTTGGCAGTTTGTAGAAATCTAAACAAGGTCTCTGGTTTCTGATGTAAATTAGTATCAGGCTGTAGTTTGTTTTCAGTAAAATGGATTTTTGAAAATATTCGTATATTATTAAAAATGTGTATATTTTTGATGACTTTGACTCAGTGACTTTGGAGACAATGATTTAAAAGCCAAAAGGCTGTTTGTGTGTTTGGAGGGTTTCTATGTAGAATGGGGCCTGGACTAGAGAGTGTTTCTGTGGAGAGGATACTTGTTCCTTTATCAATCAGTGACCTACTGACCTTTCAACATCAAAAATACACTCTTGTGTAATGCTGCCCACACAGCAACCACTACAAATCTGATATCTATTCCCTGTCAGCCACCAAGTGTTCTTATTATCACAGATTTTAAAACTCATATTAATAACAACAGCAGTTTTATCATGGCTGGCGACAGAGCAGCAGGAGTTAGAGGTTAGCAGTGTAGCTGTGAATGTAGCCATGCAGTGCATGTGCACTTTAGTCCATTTGTCAGTGAATAAGTACTAAATTTCCCATGTCTGTGCTTACCAACTAGAGTCCAAACACTGAGCCAGGAAAGGTTAAGAACATTGAGGCTGAAAAAGTTGCCAGTTAATGGTAAATATTACCATAGAAGTGATTATTAGACATTTTCCTCTATACTGCACATTTGATGTTTGATGTTTACTGTCAGTTCAGAGGAATAATCCTAAAACTTCTTCAACCAGGAAGGAGAGCAGAAAGGTGAAGATGTCCAGGCAGAGAGCAGAAAGATAGAGGAGAGAGACTCTCACCACAGGAAAGAAGGGCAGCACAAAATCATGAAACAGGACAGGCCATGAGTTTAAGAGAGATTTTCTACTGCTACTGTCATGAAAACTTGTGTTTTTGTCTGGTCAATATTTCCCTTGGTGGTGTAGTACACAGTTGAATTGCTCTGTAAACATGACCACACACCACTGACCTCCACATATGTGCTGAGTTGCTGTGTGACTGTTGCTGCCCTCATACACTGGAGACACACTGGATGCGTGGTGTGTGTGTGTGTTGCGGCTGCTGTTGCTGATCTGCTGCATTTGCAGGATACTTGAATGTTGGATTTCTCTTCATTTTTAATAAATTTCTGATTTATTGTTGACAGAAAATGCCTTTTAAGCACCACTGTCTCGATGTGCAGCAGCTAAAGTGATTAAAAAAAATATCTATATTTTTTCATGTCTATGACATATTCCTTTGAGAATCTGTCTCTGTGGATCATTAATAGTCTCAGAGATCTTTGAATCATCATGATTCAATAGAGAACAACTCACATTCACAATGACACATCAGCTGAGAAGTGTCAGCCCCACTCATTTCCTGCGGAGCGACCAGAGACATGGAGCAAATATGATGTTGATCATAATCTGTCACTGCTTTTTTTCTTTGCATGTGTCAGATCAAGTCCAGAGTGGAATATCCCAGGCTTTTATTTCAAAAACCACAATTATTTCCTAATAAGTAATATGTGCCAGTTAACTGTATTAACTGTAAAAGGTCCATATTTTACTCTTCTCCAGTGTTTTATTTTAAGTGTTTATATCCATAAGAAGATATATTTGTGGTTATAAGAACCAAAAACCATCTCAATGTAATTTTATATCTCCTCTCTCAGGCTTCTCTCTGAAGCTCTAGTAACAAGAGGACAGTGAGCCAATCAGAAGAGAGGGTCTGAGCCTCTCTTCTGATTGGCTAACTGTTATCTGAGTGATCTTTGTTGTGACATCACAAAAGTCCTGATGGCTCGTTTTAAGGCTCAATTTCTGATACAGGCTGTGTGCATTTCTCTGTGGAATGAGTCTTTGATACTTTCACAGTGTTAATATAGAACCTAGACCTGCTTTATAATCAAAAAAGATATGGACATCTAGCTTTATACTATATGGACCTTTAACAAACCTATTAAAGTAAATACTTCACCAACAAAATAGTTAAATGAAGCCATTATGGCCATCCACTCTTTCAAAGATGCCAAACTGAAGGGCTTAGAAACTGTTGCCCTGAAGCAAAATGAAGAGCAGTCAGTGTGGAATAAATGAAATGAAAGAAAGACCGAAAGAAGACATGAGAGGATGAGAAATAATTCAAAAGGCACAAGGAAAAGAAAACAGGAACAATTAAACTAAAGAAAACAAATACCAAGGTCACGTGGTCTTAGCATAGCAAACAGTAGAGCTGCTACAGCCACAGACTGATATCAGTGTCTCTCCCCCACTTATCTGAAGCTGACCCGAGAGGCCTGTCTTTGATGGAGATGTTTATTTGCCTGCAATCTGCTTCCCTCAAGTCTCCTCATCAACTGAAGTGTTCTCAACCGAATTTGATCCATTTACCATGAAAATGTGCACATGGCTCCAAGTTTGGAATCTATGTAGGTTTCTGTCTTTTTTAAACCATTGACCAAAGAAAAAGTTTTTCAAAGACAATTCTACAAAACTGTGTGTTCAGTGACAACATTTTTCAATTGGCTATCCGTACAATACTGTGTTTGCGCCTGACAACTACAGCTGTGTTCAGGCACATCACTGAAATGATTTGGTTACGAAATTAAATATGTTTGACTACTTGTGAGAAATGGAAGATAAACCCTGGCTCTCTACCAATCTGCCCATCAAACCTTTTCTTTTTGCTGTGCTATAACAACATCACACTCACTAAAAGTTAGCACTGGATATAAGGAAGTCTGGATAATATGACAAAATAAAAGCCTAAATTTTAAACCAGAGTAAGCTTTTACAGCCTATGTGAGGTTGTGGTAGTTTGAACAAAATGCTAAAGTCACAATGATGACATGCTCAAAATATTTAGCAGGTGTAAATTTACCATGTTCAGCATCTTAGTTTAGCGTGTTAGCATGTATTTTGCTAATAAGCACTATACACACAGTATAGAACTTAAAGAATACAATAGAGCTTTACAGTTATTGCTAAAAAACAACAAAAGTCTGTTTAGCAGCTCATCAATGCACAGCATAGGAGCATAAAAGAGGTGTCAGAGGTGAGGGAGTGGAAGTTGTCTTTTAGTCTGTTTGTTTTGTCTTTGACTGTCCCATATCTTCTTCCAGAGGGGAGGGGGAAACAGACAGTGTCCAGGGTGGGATGCGTGTCCTATAATAGAACTGGCTTTCTTGTGCAGACGGCCAGTGTATATGTCACTGAGGGGTGGTAGTGTCAGTATACCAGCAGTTGTTGTGGGAGGTGGGTCTGTTTTAACTTCCCAAGTAAGTTTCTGCTGGGCCTTCCCCACCTGGTAAGAGATGTTTCTAGACCAGGTGAGGTTGGCTGAGATGTAGACCTCCAGAAATTGGAAACGCTCCACCCTCCCTACCTCCTTGGCTCATATACAGAGGGCAGAGTGCGCAATGCGTCTGGATTTCCTCAAGTCTATTATCATTTCCTTTGTTTTTGTGGTGCTGACGTCCAGGTTATTGTGAGAGCACCACTCCTCCAGTTGTTGAACCTCCTCCTGTAAGCTGTGGTGATGTTGTCAGTTATCAGCCCCACTGTGGTGGTGTCATCGGTGTTTGAGGAGTCAAATGGGGGTGCAGTCGTGTGTAAAGAGGGAGTTAAGGACAGGGCAGAGGACACACACTTGTGCCTCTCCGGGAATTAAATTTTTGTGGTGTTTGACTTAATGAAATTGATTTTATTGATGAATATGATATTATATTATGTATAATAGAAACTTATCATTATTAAGTTTGTTGGTAGCATGGCGTCACCTTGTCATCCAGACTGCTGCAGCTTTGCTATATTTACATCGAGGACCACAGTGAAAATAAGTATTGGACTTCATCATGTTGACTGTTTAATGCAATAGAGCTTTATAGTTATTGCTATTGCCTTTACAATGTCACTGACCTTAAGTAAAAGTCTTGCAGATAATTGGTTATAAACCAAAGTACTGGACAAATTGAATGTTTGACCTGATGATGGCTACAAAGGAAAAGTCAGGGGATTGCCAAAGTTTTCACAGTTTATGTGCAAATCAGTCGTGTTCTCCAGCTGTTCCTTTATTTTATTGTAATTTGATGCAGATAAAATATTCCCCAAAGTAAAAACATGTCAAAGAGTTTGTAGTTTTGGGCCCTGCCGCTCTTGGCCATAGCTGGATCCTCCATTTCTTTAGAAAAGCTCCAGAGGAGCAGCAGCAGGTTGTCCTCCCACCTGGTGAATGGAGATACAGTATGTCCACAGAAGAGCTCAAGAACTTAAATGTTTTGGTCTTTGGTTTCAAATAATATTAAAACAGATTAAAATTATTAAAGTAAAAACTCACTAATTTGTAAAACAATTAAAAACTCAAAGTCAAAACAAACCCGGAGAAGACTGAGGCAGCCAACTTGGAAGTGGAAGAGATACTCACAGCAAAAAGCATAGAGGTCTCTGTGTGTGCTTTCTCAGAGTAGAATCATGTAGTCTTCATCAATAATATAACACTGACATGCTACATGTCCATGTGCAGCTCCTAGAGGCTGCAATCATTTCTTGTTTTACAATATAGATTTACACAGTAAGTAAGATTAAGGTCATTAAAAAAAAAAAAAAAACATTCATTTTCAGTCATTACAGGATGCATGTGCAGTGTGCTTAGAGCAATATTAGCCATTGCTAGCCCCATTGCTACCCCAGCAGATGTTCACAACATGAGAAAAAATGGCAAGAGGCCATTGTGGGCTAAACTAGGCTGTTGCCACTTTTTTTATAACACTATTTTCATTGCCATATCTATCACAGAAGCAGAAGTTCTTTAATTATTAAGCTGGAAAGCAGAATACGACAAACAAGTCAATATAATATATTAAATACAACAGTAAAGAATTTACTTTTACATTCAGCATTTATGTTGAATTTTAATGTTTCAATCTAAATCAGCTTTTCTAGAGGAGTCTTCTGTTTGGTGAAAAAGAGGAAATTAGATTAAGTGACAAAGCTAATGCTGTTTGATCGAGTGTTTTTACATTTCTAATTCAGTTTTTGAATAAATGTGACAGCAGTATACAGTCCCACTTCCTGCCTTACAGTGTTGTGCATCAGACGGTGTAGTGACGCAGTTTTCATAGAGGGTTTGTCGTCAACCTGGAGGAATTGTTTGCATCAATTTTCAAAGCTTCATTTACTTCCACTGATTGTTATATTAATAATAAAAAGTATTACATAGTATGTATTGCTGCATTGCTGAAAAACTGCTGCATTTCAGGAGGGAGTATGTTCAAGGGGGCAGGTTTTAGAGTATAATACCCTTTTGTCTTGACTGCTGGAGTAGTACAGTTATAATCTCATTTTGGGTCTGCTGCATAAAACTCAGTCATAAAGAATTTTTTACATTCCTCAAGCTGGACAAATGCTGTATTAGCAGGCGTGTCAGCGTTTCTTCAGCAACATCCCAGAGACATCTCATCAAAGATAATCCTCTGATACTTCCCTCTCCCTCCCGACAGTCTGATTGAAGCTGACCCAAGAAATCCTCCTTTGATCAAGGTGTTTATTTGTCTACTGCCCTTCAGCTGTCTTATCATGGGCAGTGGGTTAAGACTGGGCGAGCTGCACTTTCACACGTACACACATACATCTGAAGAATCCCATTTCTTGTGCCCAGTTTCTTTCCCAGCCAATCCCTGAAGATCAGATAAAAAGAGACATGTTTTTTTCTAGGTTGCTAGTTTAAATGGTATTTAGACTTTTGACAATAATGTAAAATACATTTTTGAAATGAGATTATATTGGATTTGTTAGAGCAACTTTGAGAAAAAAAGATACAAATTATAGGACAATAATCTCAAATGGACAGATGAGCATGCATTAAAAAGTTTGGACTTGAGCTTTAATGTTGTTAATGAATTATGAGAGAAGACAAAAAGGGATGAGATTTGAAATTTATACCAACAATAAATGCCAGTAATTAAAGCTACGATAAGCAAGCTCTGGAAAATTGAGCAGCATTAGCTTAAGACTGGAAAGCAAACCAGTCTGCTCCTCCCACTGCTCCCTCTCTCTGTTCTGTTACACTACACCAGCCTGTCACCCACATCCACATCATGTTTCAGCTGATGTAGGAATTAGGAGCTCACTAGCTTGTGAGTCAGCTAATACTAGCCTGAAACTTTGTTGTCAGGTCCCATCAAGCAATGAAGTGAACAGTGAAACGCCAAAACTGCAGTTCCTCTAATGACCACTAGAGTCTGGCTCCAACAGTGAGTCAGGGCTCACAGACTCCCATGTTGAAATGTCCAACTTTAGATATAGCAGAAATAAACATGTTTACCTGGCCTGGTAAACAATGCTTTGTAATTATTGATGAACATCACTTTACAAGATCATAATGTTTTTTATTGTAATTTGAGCCCGTACAATTTCCTACTAGCACGTTCTGCAGAAATAGGAACCACCTGTTAAACGTAAGTTCAATATTCACTCATGTTTTATGACAGCTTTTGTCCACCAATCCCTGAGAAAAATATCACACTTCTTCCTCCTCCTCACTGTCACTCTTTCTCTGTGTAGCTAGCATACACTTTTGCTTGCAACCAAATAATATCAGGTAGTCTATATCAATTAAAATAACTGTGGTAAATAGACAAACATCCAAGTGGGAAGAGAGAAAAATTACTCTGGAAACCTGACATACCTAAATTCTGTACCATGCAAAGCTGATAGGAGCTGAGCAGTTTAATGGGTAATTGCACCAGTGAGCTAAATTTGGCCAGTTAAACCTATAGGAGTTGATTGTCAGTGGGAATGACAGTACAAGAGTCAATATTCAAAATGTTGACTTCCATATAGTCAGCTTCCCATGAGGGGTTTTTAAAGTCAGATACTTTGGGCCCCCACTGAGATAAAAATAAGACTGCTTTTTGATAGGTTAGTGACTGCAACTTAACAACTCAACAAACCTTGTTTTTTAGCCTTTATTTTACAAATTTTGCAGATTGACAAATTAACCATTAGCAGGTCTGGATTGTGATGTATCCATGGATGTGCCGACAATAATCAATCGATTACTCTAATCCTGAAGAAAATATAGAAATGTGATGATTCTCAGACAGGTTCTGGAGTTATAAGAAACGTTTGAAATTTTTACATAAGATTGCTAACCAAGGGTAGATATGACGCTGCAGGGATGCCAGTTACAGGTATAGAGTTTTGCTACTGTGCAATATGATTGCTTGGAAATTCAATGAGCTTGAAATAAAGTTATTTCAAATTAACACTGAATCTTTGATGAGTAATGTCATTGGGAAGTAGTATTATAATATGCAGGTAGAAAGTACTATCTAAGTAATATCTATGCAATATTTGATAAGCTACAGTGTGACTTGTGTGTTGTATCATCACGTAGTCAGGAAACCAACTGTGGGGATGTCACGGTAAACTATTTATTTAAATGTTTCTCTCTTGAAGGTGTCCAATAGCCAACAGGACGTGTCCTCCTGGTCAGGTTTGGAACAGCAGGCTGTGTTGGTGTGTCAGCAAGGCCGCCATCATGCACCACAACACCCCTCCACCACCGCTGCCCCCTCCAAGGTCCTTCCAACAGCACCTCGGTGAGTATTTAAACATTTGCACACAAAGAGGTGTATCTGGAATCTCTGGTCATATTTTCAGAAAACACTGCAGAGGAAACTGTGTTTGTTTATTTTTCCTGCAGCAGCCCAGAAAAAAATAGGAAGAAACAATTACAGCTGCTGATAGGCAAACATAGCAGGGAAATTACCCTTCACTGCCAACAATGTCAAGACTGCAGTAATGAGCAGTTTAAATGGCAAAGCTGTTGGAGGCTGTGTGTGGTCATGTCCTTAATACCTAATGGGAAACCTAAATAGATGTATTTCATGATGGACAGAGGAAAACAACATTTGATGTAGAAACTATGCAAAGCTGCTCTTTGTATATCACTGGCTGCATTCTTTAAACCAAAGTTAATACAGTTAACTGGCACGTATTAATTATATAGCCAGACGCAGAATATCAGGAAATAATAGATGTAATTTTTGAATTTAAATCTTTAGAAGACTGGGATATTCCACTCTGTACTCATAGGATCTGAGACACACACAAACACACACAGGAAAAAAAGATGTGACAGATTATGATCCCCATATTTGCTCCATGTCAATAGTGTAAAATATGGGACGCTTGTGTGTACGAATACGAATAGTTCAAGGGTTGACAAAATGTAGTTCCAAAGTACAGTGCTGTTTGACGGTCAGATCAATTGGTGAAAATATTCAAAATGAAGCAAACACTTTAACAGATATAAGCTTCTTTCTGTGGGTATTTTTTAAAGTGGGTGAAGCACGTTTTGCTGAGCTGATCTGGATCTACTAAACCTGCTTACTAAGATGTTTTCTATGAGCACACATCAACAAATTTAAAATATATGTAGAGAAGCTGAGGTTACCCTGCTCTACATAGCTGAGCTGTGAGAGGAGCAGCTGGCCACCTGTTGTCTCTGATCTCAACCAGTTTTTTGGTCAAAGTAAAGTTTGGTTCTTCTGTAAGGGCTGACACCAGGAAATCAATACTGCAGATAAACCAGTACAAGAAAATACCTACCAATAAATAGAGCTGATCAGTGCTGCATGATGACGTGTCCCCAAGGCCTGCACTGAGCATACACATACCAAAAACTGAAACAAACACACACTGTTAGTAGAATCCATCTTTCTCTATGTAGGTGTTTGTGACAGGAGAATGTTCATGTACTCACCAAGGAGTATTTATGACTGTAGTGTGTTTGTTGAGAGTCTGTGTGTGTGTGTGTGTGCGTTTGTGAGTTTCTGTGTGTGTTTGGCTATGATAACACTCTGGACTCAGTGTAAACAAATGGGAGGCAAAAGAATGTGGAGACCCTAGAGTAGCAGATTCCACAGATACTCACTCATACAAGAACGCTGTTACACAGCATGAATGAAAGGCACAAAACAAATGATTATTAAAAGATAATGGGATACTTTTTAGTGTTGAATTTTATTTCAAAACAAAACTCAGAGTGGTAGATCAGAAAATTAGTGTGGTCATAAGGAAGTTGTGTGTTTTTCAAAAACTAATGGATGCGCCCTCTAACCTTTACTCGAATGTCACCATGAGGCCTAAATCTCCAAAACCTAATTATCAGATTTTACATTCACGTTCCCCCCGGGATGACCTTTTCCCTTACCAGACACGAGCTTTCCAGTAGCTCTGCTTGTACGGTGCATGACGACTACTTTGATATTATGTCCCTCTAACTTTATTAATAAAGCACCTTTTTAGCTATTTTGAAATGACTTGTTAAATAAGAAATGTACTGCTACATCCTAAACACATCAACTTATCTCCATGGATAAAGGATTATGTTTCAATTTCACTAATCATGAACATGATTTTTAACTGTCTGCAATTGTGAAAAATGATGTGATGGTAAAGGTCAAGGTTTTAAAAGATAAAGATGAGTTAATATACCTGTCCATCTACACCTCTCCAAGTTTTACAGCCTTTCTTTTCACTCTTACCTCATTCTTTCACTGTGGGAAAGGAATTCATTTTGGTGTTTAGCAAATTAATTACATTGAAAGAAATCTAGCACATTTGCAGGGACAGATGTCTTAATCAATCTGTTATATGATTGACTGACTAAATCCCTCTAAATCTGTTGTGCCATTTTTAATCGCAACAGCATACACAGGTCTCAGGATGGAGAAAGACCCAAGAGTCAACCCTCAAACATTATTACATTAAACAGAAAGTAGGTTTGACAAACCATGGCAGGACTCCAGTAGAACAGCCCTTAATATGAGGAAATATTACACAAATAATTCTGTGTGGCAAAGCGCCCCAATATATGTGTTGATATGCCTAAAAAGGCTACAAATAACCTTACCATAAAGAATGAGCATGACAGGGCGGTATTTGAATAAGGAATATGGAGGTACAGATGATGATGGATGATCATGTCGTTATGAAATATGTGAGGTCTTGTAGTGTTATACACATGAAACTTCACGGAACAAAGCTCAACAAGCCAAGTTCAGCCAGAAAGCAAGTAGAGGTTGTGGGAGATACTGTCAGGAACAAAAAACTTTGACGCTTGACTGTCTGTCCACAGATTACAATAGGCCCTCTGCTCTAGTGTTGTAAAGGGCCAGAGTTCCTTTCTCTCAATACACTAAGATGTACAGCAACTTTTTTTTTTGTTGTACACTTATTTGAAGACAACATATCTGGGAGCAACACGTAACACTTAAGACCTGAGTCACAATTTCTCTACCACAGAGACACAAGAGGCAAAACTAGAGAACTACTGCTACTTCACATAGGGCATAAGTCACAAGGACAATGTTCTGGTATGGTCACTGTATTAATCAAGGACCCACAGGAAGAGAGACATGGAGAGCATTCACAAAGGGGAGAGAATCAAGGACACTACCCACACAGGAGTAGGGACAAGGACAGCATTGACACATATGGAGAGAGTAAAGACAAGACAATAAGGAAAAAAGTGCACAGTAGACTGTTTCACCTACAATACGTCTTTACTTTGGCTATAAATTATAACTACTTGCAACACTTACTTATAGTTAATTACAAAAGATGTAACATGTTTTTTTAAATATAATATAAAATATGAGTATAAACTTTTTAGTGTCAAAAAACAAACTTATGGTGCCCTCAAGTGGTAGTATTAAAAGACGACACTGGCAGAAACCCTTATTGCCTGACTTTGAAGGTCAGGACTATCACAATCTGTATCCTCCCTAAAGTTCAATAGTTAAGGGTATAGGAGTCGATGTAGCTTTACAGCAGCAGCTCTCTACAGGGGTTTGCTGATGTGATCGTGCTGACTTTTATTTCACTGAAATTCGACTTGGAACCTTTTTAATCAATTGTTTGACCTATCATTGTTAATGATTGATAAAAATTGTGGAGTGGTGAAAGCATTAAACTTTTTTGGCTTTTGAAGGGACATGCTTTACAGTGTGCCCATTAAGACGTCACTGCAACCAAGAGTATTTCCTGTTACCTTTCTTTTTCAGCTAGATTTGAGCCAATGTTATTTCGTAAGAGGTCAAAACTCTAGTCCCAGCCTTCTTGAGGAAGGCCTACAGTACACCATTTGGAACTGTCAACAATAAAGCCAAATCAAAAACCCATCTACTCTTAGGCTACTGCCTCACCTAGCCCCTTGGTGACAATCACCAAGAGAGGCAGAGGTTCTATTTTAGTTACTCAATGCCCAGTTGAGAAGCAGTCAGGAAACTGACTTTTAAAAACTCATCCATAACATGTTTTTTCAGAAACAATGTCTTAGGTAGTCAGGACGATCCACAGACCTCACTGTAGACACTTTAAATTACTTACTTGTGACATAAAAGATAGAAAAATTGCAATGAACAAAAGAAAGACATAACAAGAGTATGGCTTTGGTGTAAATCAAGATATACTGGAAACCAGTTCAAAACAGGAGCCATTGAGGATGCCCATCCAGAGAAAGCAACATGTTCATTATTTTCTGCAAACTGTTTCCCACCAGTAACAATGAATGGGAGCTTCCCAAAAACAACAGTTTTCCAAACATGGCTTCCATATAATACCCTGGTATGGAGTAACTTGGACAGGAGTAACCACAAATCTGTCGCCTAGTTTCCACAGAGGTAACAATTCTCACTACAGTTGTAACTTGTGTTTGTATGGTTGTTTATGTATGTGTATGTGTGTGAGTGTGCAAAGCAGTTACCTCTGCCAGTGACTGTCACACTGAATCAAAAAACACGATTGTCAGCTCACCCACAATGCATCAGCACTCTGTGACCCTTCATAATTACAGCCCTTGTTTTTCTTTAGAACATGATTGTTCAAAATATTACATGGCATCCAAGTTCTTCACAATTATCATAATCCACAAACTGCACAATACACATATTCAACTTTAGAATTGCAATGGTTTAACTTATGAAACCATACTGCTATTGCAGCATACTGTATGTCATGTTGTGACATGTTTGTTAAAGTTTCCAAATACCTTTTTCCAAATAAATTGTTCTGTCATGTCCACATCTTCGTAGGTGAAGGGCTGAGTGGAGGGGTGCTTTTGATTTTATGTTAGTGTAAGCTTGCGTATAGTAGCTTGAAAGACCCCGTTCAATGGAAATTAAGTGTTAAACCTTCTTAACATGTCCATATGGTGTTTTTAAATAATACAAGACACATTATGAGCTGAATAAGCAGTCAATGCCATGACTGAGTATTTCCTACTTGAACTGCAGTGAATCAATGGCAGTCAGGGGTTCATACGTCATATGACCTAAGGAACCAATCCTGTCAACTTGTGGGGACAGGGAGCGTTGCAAAATAAATCTGAAACCTTGTCAGTACAGAGAGCTGTAGTTTGCATAGCACAACCACTGGCACTATGTCAGCCACTGCCAGTTACAAACTAACAAACAGCATAAACAAATAAAGGATGCTAACTATGCTAACCATTCTCATTCGTCTGCTCATCTCAGATTCTGATCCTGATTCTGATTCTTCTCAGACTCCTCATTTGAGTCTAGGTCACACATGTAGCTAAGTCTCTCTGATGTTTCCTCTAACACTAGCATCTTGATATGCACTGGTCTTTCATCAGTCACTGAAACTGTCATTACAGGGAGTGAGAGTTTACATTAGTACAGCCACTAACACTGTGTCAGTCACTGCCGGTTACAAGAAACAGTTACAACAAACAACACAAACAACTAACTACGCTGACTGTTCTAATACGTCCTTGGGTTGCTTGATTGGGTCCGTTTGGGGAAAGCTGCTAGAGTTTTGGCATGTTCAATATCTTAGCTAATGCAATAAATATAATGCATTTAACAGGTACAGAAGTACTGTATTGTGTCTTCAAGTAACTGCCTTCAGTTCGTCTTAAGACTGGATGCTATAATAGCATAACTTAATTGTCACCCTCTTTTGTGCTCATCCCCTCGACTCTTGTTTGGATTCATTGTTGTAGTCATTCAATTTTCGACATGTGGATACACTTCAACCAATCAATTCAAATGCTGTGTTATCTTTGACATTCTCTAAATCAGCCTTTACAATTTGCAATAGCATTTAACAATTTAAATAGCAAATAAGAAAGTAATTTTAGTCTGTGTATTATTGATTTGTCATTTCTGGACAAATTATTAGCTTCAGGGAGACATTAATCAAAATGTTGACATTTTGTCATCAAGAGAGGAAGGAAAATAAAGTTCGAGTTAATTGATTTAGGTTGTTAAAGTCTGAGTGAGCACATGCCACTACACTGGAGAAGACACTAGCATTTTGTCTTTATTATCTGTGTTTGTTCATCTTAAGAAGCACAAACGCACACACGCAGTCTGAACATTCATTTGCCAGACATTCTGTTGCTCTCTGTCTCTGTCTTTCTCTCCTCCTTTGTTTTTCAGCTAGATTATTTGCCAGTGTTGAAAGAGAACCATCTGTGCTATCCCTGTGGAAACAGAGAACATCACTTCTCTATTCCAGGAATGTCTCAATTTCATAGTTTATCAGTGATCTCAAACAACTGTCACGCACAGTTTTTATATGGAGTTGTTTAACATTTTCAGTAATAGACAACGTTTACAACTGTGTTTTGCATAGGGTATCAGTTTGTTTTCTTAAAACCTACAGCAGCTAATGACCACATCAGTAAACCTCACTTTTCACTTAACAACCCAATCTTCCTATGACGTGTTAATGAGATTATTCTTTATGCAGAAGTCCTGTACAAAACCTTATGTTTTAATACCAAACGGGGTTTTTGCTCAGAGTACTGCAATAAGTGTAACTGTGGTGATGGGAAAAACCTACTTACTAAGTTGTAAATTAAATTTCCATGAAACAGACCCATACTGGGGAGCTCTGACTTCACTCTCAGAGACCAGAAGCACCAGAAAAATGAGTACAAATCAATAATAATAATAATAATACTTACTATCGGTACACTCTCTGTATCCAATGACCTCCTGTCCTGACTCCTTTAAATAACAAATTACACCTGTGTCTGTCTCTCCCCTTTCATTGCTACAGACATATTTTCGGCAGATGTGTGTGGCCCAGATAAGGAACTGGATGTGGAAACCTGTCAGTGTGTGTGTCGGCGCGAGGATCACACTCAAGACTGTGGCCCTAATCGACATCTTGACCGTAATACCTGCCAGTGTGTTTGCAATATCCCTCCTGCTCCCTCCTGCCCACTCAACCATGTCTTCAGCAAAGAGACCTGTCAGTGCACATGTATCAAGACATGTCCGAGACACCAGCCCCTAAATAAAACAAAGTGTTCCTGTGAGTGTAATGAGTCGCCCAATAAGTGTTTCCTAAAAGGACGGAGGTTCCATCAAGCTACATGCAGGTGAGGTGGGATGTAGGGGGTACAGTACCATCTAATAATTGGTCACTAAAACAGCACTTTTAGCAGTCGAGCACCCAGCTCTTAAATACAGCAAAACTTTCCCTTAAGCTTGGAAAAGACCTGGAGACTATGAAAGACTTGACAAACTGCACATCAAGAATAAATTGGTCCAATAATTAATTCAGCATAATGACACTAGGCCTTGAGTAGAAGTGCACTGCAAACATGAAAGCCTGTTTGATTTCTTATAGACGATGATGTGCTTTTTTCAAGTGTTGTCCATCTGTCCATCCATTATCTCATCAATTTCCATCCATCCATCCATCTGTTATCCCATCAATCCTATAAGTTTCCATCCATCCATCCACCCATCCATCCATCCATCCATCATCCATCCATCCATCCATCCATCCATCCATCCATTATCTCAGCAATTTCTATCCATCCATTATCCATTATCCCATCCATCCATCCATCCATGCTGGACAGTTGCTTATTATTTCTGTAGTAAATATTCCAGCTTCCATTTTTATAGAAAGGAACACCAATATTCTTTTAACTAAATCTACCCTAACAGCCAAAAACTATTATTTTCATTGGTAAGTATACCCATTGAGGCTGTGACAGAAACACAACTGGTAGATTAATTGTCTGAATGAATAATGAAATCCACATCAATACAAAACCAAACACTTTACGAAACTCAAAGATGCTTTCTTATTCTTGTAGTCTTCATCGCTGTATTTCAATATTCAAATGTCATGTGTTATGTAAAGCCAAGTGTGCTGGCATATAATTATTAGCCTATTTATGCACTAGTTAATGATCAACTTGGCAAAAATTATTTCTGTCTCACTTAGATTTAGAGGAATTTGGCAGCTTAAGTTATCGTTTTATTTCAATGGTTCAGTTGTTGCATCATCCTGGGATAGTCACCCCCTGCTAACACACACGTACACACACACACACACCCACACGCACACAAACACACACTCACACACGTGTAATGTTAGTGGTTGTGTGGAGTCAGAGGAAAGCACTGGTCCATTAGAGGTAGGTGGTTGTTGCATTGAACCTGGTGTGTAATACAAGACCTCAGTGTGCTAATGACTTCTCCTAGCTGTCACTTAACTATTTCCTTTCCCCGCACAGGAAGAAACACACACACACACACACACACACACACACACACGCATCCATCCATCCTGTCTAGTCTTGACCTTTTGTGACCCTGTTTTAGAGTGATTTATGAGTATAACATAGCAGTAGGAATCTTGTGTCTGGGATCTGGCACCTGTGTTAATGTGTTGTTAGTAATGTCTGAAAGAAACCATGTGAGTATATTTCACTCTGATTCTGTGTATTTCATTATGGGTTCTTAGATATTCTCTATCACCCACCATGTGACACAACGGTCCCATAGTCTTTGTGGTGTTGATGAGGTGCCCAAGTGCTACGTAAAGTGGGGCTTAATCCCCCCAGCGCTTCACGTGTTCTTAGGAATTCCATGGATCCGCTCGTTATTTAGAAGAGTGGACAATCAGGCCTTGACTGTGGGCTGGGGTTAACCCAATATAAGCTTTTGAAGGCAAATACTAATGTCCAGGGAGTTACTTACACAGTTACTACATTTTATTTTTGTTCTGTTATAAAAATCCTCTGAAACAGGATGTAGAGCACACTGTCCCAGGATGTGAAATAATTGCATTGGAAGTGAAACTCTAATACATTTCTTCAGCTTTGACAAACTGTTCTTATGAAAGCTCTGTTGGTTCAGACATGGGCTGTAAATCACAAAGTAGTTCTGAGGGCTTTAGTTTTTACTGCTGTGAAATCTAAACCTTAGTTCTTACCTTTGACCTTTGGAACACACAAGAAAGTAGTAACTGTTCGTGAGGCAGCAGAGGTTCTCAATCATTGCAGCACTGTTTGTCTGAACTGGAAATGTGCAGACCACATCAGTAGTGGAGGTAGACTGGAAGTGACCAAATTGAAATAAAAGATAATGTAAGTCCTTTGTTTATTGCACAGCTGTGAGGAACCTGTTCAGGAACTTTGGAAGCAGGTTTATGTTTGACCACTGTCTATAAACAAACCTTTTCAGTGCATATTTCTTCAATAAATTTTTGATCAAACAATTGCCAGCCTAATGATTCATGCCCCCCAGATGATGGTTGTATTGTTTTGATACCCTTTATATTTTGTCAGGTTCCGCTATTACATTTCTTCCACTTCCCTCTCAATAATACTCAAGAGTTGTCACTTACAGATCACCAGTGGCCATGCATAAATTTGTTAAAATATAATTTTTTCAATTTAGTGTTCCTAAAACTGTCTGCAAGTGACCACAAAGCCTTCTAGTGTATACTAGTGTATATGTGTTCTTTTCAAAATTAAATCAACTGAAATTCAAACATTATTATGTAAATTGGCTGTTTTGCAGTGTTGCAGGATTTCAAAACAAGGATGTCAAAAATGATTTGGAAGGAAAAGTGGATGAAGCTTACAGTTAGCCTGTGCTGGGATTCACTAGTTATCAGCAGCCTATAAACTATTAAACATGCACAACGGAGACAATCATGGACCAGTGGCTTATGAATGGGTCAATGAACAAAAAATCTAATGAAACCTCAGACACAAGGGATACAACAGTGTAACAAGTGTTAAGCATCAAGTTTTACTAGTAATCTAGTCACCAGGGCTGAGACTCATAAGTGTGTTTGAAGGCATCTGGCCAGTGACTGTGATGTTGTGATTATAATGTTGACTGCAACTTTTTATATACAAATAATTTATTTGAACTTGTCACTAGGGCATCAGGTGCCTGGCAAATAATGAACTGCATGTGCATGTACCTGAACGTAAGGCTGTGCAATTGCTGAACCTGCCTATCCTCTGCTACTGTGTGTCAGGCTTAAGGGGTGCTTCTGGGATTGTGCAATGATGGCGGAATATACTCCTCTATGTCTGAGGGATGGTGGAATACCACCAAGTTGGGACTGTGTTCATAACAATGCAGACTGTCTGTTGTGTCTGTTGTGTCCGTCCTCTTTGTATTGTATTGTTGGTCTTATATGTTCAGTGCTATGATTGAATGTGGCAGCGCGTTGGTTCTATTTGCCCAAGACAAATTTCCCTCTTCTGGGACAATAAAGTGAATCTCATCTCATCAACTTGCAGGCTCAGGCTAACCAACACATAGAAAACAAACAAACAAACAAATGAGGAGGGACCCAGTCCTGCCAGACCAATGTGTTTGACTTTTTTTAAACAGCCAGTGGCACCTATTCTACAGTTATTGTTATGTTGTTAATTTCCTGTTTTAAAATCCTGTTTTATTTTCTTTTTCTTTGTCATTGCAGTTGTCTCAGGCCCCCCTGTGAGGTCAGGAGGCGAAGGTGTGAACCAGGTTTCTCCTTCAGTGAGGAAGTGTGTCGCTGTGTACCATCACACTGGAGACGAGTGGACTAACTGCTGGCTGATGAGATGCTAACGAGATGCTAACGGGCAGATAACAAACTTATTAAGTAGAATTCATCACCCATCCCCTGTAGACCTGCAGGTCATGAGTATCCCCATCAGCTCTGATGGCAGCTAAGAGTGCGGACCCTGACAAACGAGGGAACCTTAGTGAGTTGAGTGCAGATATGGGAAACTCTGGTGATTTGAAGGTGGGAAATGCACTGACTTGGCTGTGAGGACATTTTAATAAGAGCGCAACTGATCGGAGCCCGGGTATGAAAAGAAGGACTGAAAAAGAGAGTCAACACTCAACACTTGTTTTAAAATATTGTCTAAATAATTTGTCTTAAAATATTTGGGGGTTTTGTATTAATTATGTCTCTGTATTCTTTATATTAATTATATAATTTATTGAATGTTATTTTTCAACCTGTTTATTGCAATTTCAATCTTTTCCAAGAAAATACACTGTGATCAGTATTTTTGTATCATGTAAAGTATATGTGTAAAATAAAGTATACTGGATGTTAAATATTGTTATTGTTATAAACTTAGTTTGTTATCAAATCTGTTTTGGTGCATGTTGTACTGAGGTAATTCTGCTCTTAATCCACTTCAGCATCAGAAATACACACACAAAGTCTTTGCCTGAAAGGTTCTGGAAACGATCGTAGACTAAGGCCCTGTTCAGACCTGGTATTAACATGCGTCCTGAGTAATCTGGTCACAAGTGATCAGCTCTAAATTCGTCTATTCACACCTGGCTTTAAAATGTGTCTCCATATGCGTCTCCAGTTACCACTTGTGATCAGATCTCACTTCCCAAATTCATATGCAAATAAACAGGCATGTGGTGTTGTTTTTAGCCAATAAGACAGACAAGTCCTTTGTCAATGTTCTTCTGTGTATTTGTGTTAGTGGTGTGCGGATCAACACTGAAATATTGATTCTTCTGATTCCAAATGTTTCTTTTGTAGGATTGATTCTCACAGTAAAATATTTATATCATAACTCAATAATTTGGGGTAAATGTGTCTTTTATCATCAACAGGGACACAGTAGAAAGTGACAATGCTCACACTGGGATCTTCATTTCTGAGAACAACAATGATCTTGGTTGTGATGTATGTGGGAAGAAGATGTATGAGTTGCTATGGCAACACAACAAACCTTGTCAAACACCTGAGCATCACAGTTACGGAACATGACCTCTTGGCTGTGTTTGTGGTGTTGGTGCCTTTAGGAGGATTTTTTAAATACAAATGTTGACAATTAATATAGCTTGCAGTTCATTGATTAACAGAATGTGAGGAAGTCTATGCCTCTGCTTTTTGAGGTGTTAGGAATTTTTGGTGTTATTTTATTCATATCTAACTACCATATATCAGTGACTGCACTCACCATATATGGCTTGTTACTTAGCTTGTTAACGAGTAAATTAGCCAGCAAATGGATTAGTCTTGGGTTACCCTTTAAGCAAGATGCCCAGATGCTTAGTTGTTCTAATGATGATGAACAGGAGAGCAAGCTTGACACAGTTATTGCGTATTTTCAAGGGAGCCTGATTCAGATGCTGAAGTATCAATTAACATGCAACTTTGAAGTTTCTTGATCTGCAGGACACCTTCTTTTGATCTTTTGAAAGTGCTAAATGGTGCACTGAATGTATTTTTGTTCATTATTAAAGAATAAGATTAAATAGTCTGATCTCTTATTTGAAATGGTTTTAGCCTACTTTATTCTCTGAACATAGTAAGCTTCTGTACAAAGTATTGTATTGGTATCGTATTGGTATTGGTGATACCAGCTTGGGTATTACTTGGTATTGGATTGGAAAGGAAATCAGTGGTATCGCACATCACTAGTGTGTGTGAGTGTCTGTGTGAGTGAGAGAGAGAGTGAGCGAGGGTGCAAGTGGTAATGAGGGGAGGTCTATAGTGAAATAAGGTTTTATCCATGAGAAATAGTAAAATATTTTTGGGTTATCATGAAACTGTGACGGGACTCATTAGCTTGTGGCAGAGGACATCAGTAGAGCAGGCAGTCCTTCAGTGTGGCCAGGATGCATTTACGTTCACACTGCTAAACGAATGTGGCCACATGTGGCCCAGACCACCTCCAAATGTGGTCTGAGAGATCGGATCTCACATGCATCCTGAATGTGTCCTAGGTGCGTTCACACCTGTACTTAGAGCTGTCCACTTGTGATCGGATCACTCAGGACAGATGTTAATACCAGGTCTGAACAGGGCCTAAGTTTGATGCTGAACTCACAATATTTCTTATAGAAATATAAAAACATCTGTTATGCTTCTGTAATGTCAAAAACTTAGAATTAGCTCCTTTAAGAAGTGAGGTTATAAGTTCTGCATTTCACCTGAAGAAAAACTTTTTGTTTCTTATTTTAGTTTGGGTAATAAATTAATGAAATAAATCTGATGTCAATCTGAATGCACAAAGTAGGTGAATGATTTGTTCCTTTAAGCAACAAAACTGGCTCCAGTCATCATAAGTCATTGCTGTGCATGCTACTGGTCCTTTCAGTTCTGAGGAACCAAAACCCGACCTTGGACCCAAGTTTGACTGGATCTAAATTCTGCTATGAGTCTCAGGTATGTGTGTCAATATGTCTAAAACCTGAGTGGCTCCGAAGTGTACACAGTACCAGCTCTGATCATATTGTACTTCACAATCACCACAGAGAAAACTGTGTTTTGAGGCTACAGTAAGAATGAGAACTGTGAACTTCGCAGTTCATTCCTTTGTTTTCAATATTGTATAGTTTTGTTATATTATTATTATATTACTTTTTAAATTTTCAAATAGCAAACATACTGAAGGCTGATGAAGTGTCAGGCTGGTTTGCAACATGCTATAAATAAAGTTTTTTGAAGGTGAACCAAAATTATTGCTTTTGCGATCACAAGGTGATCACACTGAACTCTTACCTTACATCATTCAAAGATAAAGCTAAAGCTGAACTTGTTATTATTACCATTATTATCAGTAGCCTACAAGATTCCTGCTGTTAAATAACAGATTTTTGGAATTTGATTCACAGATATTAAACAGGTTTGAACATTGTCCTTTGGCTTTTGTCAGCTAGCTACAAAATGTTTCATTGTTGGGGCGGGAAGTGGAAAATTTCTGTTATTTATATAAATTTGTCTTTGAAGCACATAAACATGTTATTTTAGCTTCTATGACTTAACAGTTATTCTTCTGACATCATTATTATTATTGTATTGTTGCTCTTTTCCGCTGCACCTGCTTGTTAATTGATCAAATTAATTCATAGATCATGATGCTGCTGTAAGGGTCTGTTCTGGTCTGTATTCTGGATCAGGTCTCATTATTCTTGGATCTATTTGGGGTTAGTTTGGTTGTGCACAGATACCTCTCATATTCGGGTCTCTGTTTTTTTGAAAAGGTTTTTATGCATGTCAAGTTTCAGGTAGTTTTCCCACAGGTCTGTTTTGGATTGGGTCTAAAGACCTCTACATGCTACTGCTTTAATGTAAAAAAGAGTAGGCTACCCCAAAAGAAACATTTTGGGACACAAACTTATTCACCTTTTTCCCAAAAGTTAGAGGAGGAGATTGATAGCCTCATGCAATTATCCAATCAGCCAGTCATGTGGCAGCAGTGCAATGCATAAACTCCTGCAGATGTGCAGCAAAAGGTAACAAAACAACCAAATACACAAATGTGCTGCAAATTGAAAAATGTTTCAAGGGGGCACAAAAAAGTTATGAACCCAGCAGGCATCCACTTGGATATTATGTGTGTGTTTTATATTACATATTATATTATTACATGTGTGTATTATAATAAATCTATTATAATACATCCATGCACACTTATTGTTCAGTGCTTTTAACTTTAAATCAGAAAGCATGGAACGACAATGCGTCCTAGCAGGTTCATCATGAAGATGTTTTCTGAATTTGTTTGTGTTTTTTCTAATTGCATGTCTTTTCGAAGTTGCAGTGCAATGATCTGTCTGGGCTTCTATAGGATAATGATCCATGTCACAAAGCTAAAGTCATCTCAAACTGGTTTTATGAACATGACAGTGAGTTCAGTGAACTTCAGTGGCCTCCGCAGTCTCGTGACCTGGATCCAGTAGAACATCATTGGGATGTGGTAGAACAGGAGATTGGCAGAATGAATGTGCAGCTGACAAATCTGCAGAAATGATGTGATGCAGTCATGTCAACATGGAGCAGAGTCTCTGAGGAAAGTTTCAACATCTGGTGGATGACACAAAGAACTGAATCCCAGTGTCAGTGTGGTGTTCCTAATAAAGTGGAAATGTGGGTTTTGCAGATTATACAGAAAGATCAAATTGTCGCCTGCTCTGTCTCTCAAACTCTCTCTCTCTCACACACACACACACACACACACACACACACACACACACACGTACACACACACATTGGCTGGTCTGACATGAGAGGTGATAGTAGTTCAACAACTAACATTCTACATCTGGAGTGGATTAAAAAGTATATCAATCTCTGGAGCAGCACGTTCTCTGTACACATACACACACACACACACACACACACACACAGTCTATCAAAATACAACATGAGCACACAGTTTGACAATGACGATCACTCAAACATGGAAGAAAAAGAAAGGTGAGGTTTCCTCTTTCCTGTCTCCTCTTGTTCCACTATCTCTACACACACACACACACATACACACACACACACACACAGTGGACTTCCCTCAGAGACAGATCAGTCCAGTATGCAATTAATTCAGGCACCACATGTATGCGTGTGACTGAATGCCTGAATAAATTGCTCCAGGTGCAGTAGAGCTGAGGTTAGTGTGTGTGTGTGTATGTGTGTATCTTTACTACAATTGCCAGTATAAAATCTATGTTCACTGTCTAATAACTTTTAGTACCCTATCAAACAGTCAGCCAACAGTGGCGCAGAGCACGACACAAGTGTCTTTGCTAGCTGTCATTTTCCTGTCCAGCACCCACGTTATTCAAATAGCGAATATATATATTATATAATATAAAATGAGGTGTGGTCAGGTGCATTGCTGGTGCATTGCTATCTTGATATTGTGAAAAGTGACTGACCAACAAAAAACTGGTCTGAAGTCAGTGGTGCAGTGTTCACTGTTAGGAACGCATTATCAAGAGAGTAACATGGGCGTACATAAGCAGGCGCACAACGTACATTCAATCTGGGCACGCAAGCGGCACACGCAGTGTGCTGAAGATCTGCCTCAGATGTTTGGATAAGTCAATTAGAACAATAGAAAACAGCCTAAGTAGGTCGGAGCATTCTTTGTGGCATGTTGTGTGTTGCACAACTTTGCCATGAGTCATGTGTGATCTTGGTCTCTTGGACATAAATGAGGCTCACCACAGTTCCACCACAGCTTTTCCATCACTGAGACTAAATTTGTCCACAGGTTAATAATGAACTGAAACAGTATTTCCACTACTCTTAATAAACATAAAAGATGTCTAAAGTTGTAATTTGTGCTGTTACTTCTCTGTAGAGTTGTGCACAGCGCATTGATTAACTCAGCCCTCCCATGCCTCACAGAGGCACAGAGGGCCTGCGTTGGCACACAGAGTTGCTGCATGCTTGTGTCAAGACTGGGCTCACTGGTCAGTCACAATATTTAATAAACTCGCCACAAATATGATCTAATTCTGTGTGAAACACTGCACCATTATAATAGCAATCCACCAAGGTGCAGTATGCCTGGCTTTTAAAGGGAATAGGAAATGGCACTCTGATTGATTTATTGCATGATACACACAAAATACTCCCATGATTAATTGAGAAAGTACAACCCTTTTGAACCATGCATCTGGAACTGTGACTGTTTTTTCTGCCTTTGGAACAGCAAAAGAAGATATGGATGTGCCCTTAATGCTCTTGATCCATGTGCTTTGGACTGTTAGAACAGAGTTCCTAGTGTGTGATGTAATTGATACACATTCAAGAAGAGAAAAGTAAATAATTTTGTGAGCTGAGAAGTGTCTCCTGTTTGATACATTATGTTTCTTAAACATTTAACTCCCCCAAAAAGATCGTGTTTTCACTTAAGTCTGTTTATTTGTCAGCAGGTTTATTCAAAAAGTACTGAACTGACTTGCACTGAACTTGGTGGAGCGATGGGTCATGGGCCAGGAAGAACCCATTCAATTTTGGGGCAGACTGAGATGATTTACCACAAATTTCTATTTTTTTTTCTATGAAGTTTGGTGTATGTTGTTTGACGCTGATGATGGAGGTCTGCAGAGCTGTGAGTGGCCCTCTGATTTGGTTTGTTTTTGTTTCAGTCTCCAGGAAGTAAAGGTGGGACAACTGTAAAGGCTCCACCAAACAACCACAACACACACACCCACACAGACTCACACATGTAAACACACCTTAGGTTCCTCCATGAAAAGGGAAGGAAGTTAACGGAGCTACCCAGGTCTGCTGATGAGAAGATAAAATGTTGGCACACACAGTGTTTGATTGTGTGTGTGTGAGTGACTGAATGAGAGTGAAGCAACAAAAACATGAGCTCATACTTCTGCAAGTTCCTTACCTGCTTTAAAATCAAATTTAGAGGCAAGTTTTACATTAAATTAAACTTAAAGAATTTGGGAACAAAGTGGAAAAGCCTCAAGTAAACTAACATCAGTAAACAAAATTATGGAAGAAGCTAGCTACCTAGCAAGCTAACAGCGCCAACTGTCAACTGTCAGTTCCCAACTGCCATGGACTCTGAGACCTGGACCATTCTTGAGGGGTGTTGGGACTCAATTCATTCAAGGGGGGCAGGGGGCGTATTCTTTTGTTCTACGGACAAAAGAAGGGCATTGTGTGTGTCCCTTGTGGCTTGTGTCCCTGCTCACGTGCTGCGGTAAGCGTATTGTGTCACTTCCGGTTGTTGGTGGTGTTGTGTTTGTTGCTGCTCCCCCTGAATTCAGCTGATCCTAGTTGTATTTTTGTATACAACCGCTAATTATCTGTTGTACTGTCGAACTTCTGTTCGATCACTCTTAGCTCTCTCCTTCTCTTCGTGAGATTCTCATTAAAACACAGCTGTTTACACGCTAGCTCTGTTAGCTACTTTAGCTTAGCAGTTAGTGATGGCTTCTGTCTCTCCCTCTCCCTCTCCTGCTCTCTCTTGCTCAGCCTGCTTCATGTTTAGTTACTCCTCTGCCTCCTTCAGCGATAATGGTACATGTAATAAATGTAGTTTGTTCGCAGTTATGGAGGCGAGACTCAATGATTTGGAATCCCGGCTCCACACCATGGAAACTACATCTTTAGCTTCTCCAGTTAGCCAGCCCCCAGTAGCTGGTGCGGACCGACCCAGTGTAGCTCCTTCTGTCGCTCCTTCTCTCCCCCCAGCAGCTCCCGAGCAGTACACTGCCATGTATCAATGCAGTAGGGAACAGCTCTCTTAACTTCATATCCACACAGGTTGATGATCTCGTTGACAGTACTGTAGCCTCACTGCGTGCAACTCTAGATACTGTGGCCCCTCTGAGGAAGAAGGTAGTGAGTCAGAGAAGGCTAGCTCCATGGTACAACTCAGAAACACGAGCTTTAAAGCAAAATTCAAGGAAACTAGAAAGAAGGTGGCGTTCTACTAACCTGGAAGAATCTCTAAAAGCTTGGAAAGACAGTCTATTGGCGTATAAAAAAAGCCTCCGTAAAGCCAGAACATCCTATTATTCATTATTCATAGAAGAAAACAAGAACAATCCCAGGTTTCTGTTCAGCACTGTAACCAGGCTGACAGACAGTCACAGCTCTGTTGATCCATCTATTCCTTTAGCCCTCAGTTGTAATGACTTTATGAGCTTCTTTACAAATAAAATTGTCTCTGTTAGAGAAAAAATTCACCATCTCCTCCCCACAGCTGGCTCAGATGTACTGTCCAGTTCAGCAGCCTCAGAGTCCACTGTAACTGGTTTATATTTTGACTGTTTTACTCCTGTACATCTCTCTGAGCTTGCTTCAACAGTTTCGTCATCTAAACCATCGACTTGTCTTCTAGACCCCGTTCCAACAAGGCTGTTCAAAGAAGTTTTTCCTTTAATTGACAACTCTATATTAGGTCTGATTAACTTATCTTTATCAACTGGTTATGTACAGCAGGCTTTTAAAGTTGCAGTAATTAAACCTCTACTTAAAAAGTGAGAAAAAAGTGAGAAAAAAGAGAAAAAAGCTGCATCGGACTTCAGCTCCCAGATGCCCAGTCTTCACTTCCCAGAACAACTACTCTAACCTCCCATGTCCACACAGCCTCCAGCAGCCCTTGCGGCACCACAGACTCGACCACCCAGCCCTCCACAGGTCAATCCGTGCCCTCCAGTCTTAGACACAGCCCCTCGCCCAGCCAGAGTACAGTCAATCACAGAGAGAAGGGGACCAATCCGTCTCCAACATAGACCACTTTGGTGACCCTGATGGCATTATCATCCACACTGGGACAAATTGCGCCACAGGGAGAGAGGTTGGCAGAGATCATCATAAGGGTCGCTCAGACAGCACACAGGGAGTTTCCTGGAGCTAACATCACCATCTACACCCTGCTGCCACAGAAGGACTCCCTCTGGGACGTGATCCACAATATGAACAGGGTGATCACCCCACCCGACTCTTACATATGAGCATCTGCATGACCAAGTCCATTTGAGGACCTGAGAAGGATGACAACCAATGGAGAGTTCCCAGTTCCACCTCAGAACCACCACAGCCCAACCATGGACCAAAGCACAAGGATCAGCAGACTGCCATCTAGCACAGCACAGCCCAGCAGAATCCATCTTACCAGAGTCCAGCCTGCTAAAGTAGCACGGTACCACGGTAGAGATTCAGGTGGGGTCACTGTGTGGTATAAAGATGTATTGTTATCTCATCTTAAAACTATTAAAAAAGCGACAACGCACATCTGGACTGAGTTAAGCAAAATATTACCAAACATGATAATGATCTGTGTGTGAAGTGTTACAATCGAAACTTTCTTGATTATCACCAGGCCCAGGGTAATGTTGATTGTTGTCCTGTTAATGGGACATTTAAATGCCAGAATGGGATGTGAGTCTAACAGTGGATCCTACTTCAACAGCAGCATCTTTGGACAGTACAGTACGGTACACCTCACCCCTAAGTCAAGTGCATGTTGTGAACAAAATGGGGACAGAGCTGGAGCATCTCTGGCACTCCTGTATATGTTAATGGCAGGATGAAAAGAGACTCTCTGGGCAGGTTCACACATTGTTCAGCTCTTGGGAGGAGTGTAGTCGACTACACCATCACTAACATTGAACCCTCCTTCATTAGTACATTCATTGTCAGACCACAGTCCCACTGTCAGATAAATGTAGGAAACCAACTGTACATGAGACAATAACAGCGCCTGAGTCCTGTAAATTACTTTAAATAAATAATCATAATTTAATCAATACATTCCTCTCCGTGCAGTTAAATCAATTAAACATGCTTGTTATAAAAATTAATTATATTTATCATAAATCAGCCAGTAAAGCAGGTGTAACTAAGAACAGCTCTGCATTCAAACAGAGGACAAGTGGTACAAGGATAGTAGTCCAACCTAAAACACATTCAGCCACCAAAGACCTGAGACAGAATTATGTTAATAAGACACAAAACAAACATCATCTTGATCAGCTGATGAGTCTAAATCATCTCTGGGAGAGATGGAGCAACAAAAAGATGACCTGGCCCTACAAAGTGGCAATTTTCAAAGATTATTCTGAAAAACTATATCATCAAATTTCACTGAACAATCTCAATCATGAAGAGAAAAAGCCTTGAATCAACAATCAAAAATAATCTGAACCCCAGTGTATACCTAATTACAATGCAATAATTAGAAAACAGCATAAAAAAAAACTAAAATCTGGCAACACTGGAGCTGATTGCATCAGAGCTTCAGAGCTTCAGTCTCAGTCTTCAGTTAGGTTCTATGCTTAGATCCGGGTGCGGGGGCCTATTTCCCCAAAACATTAAAGTGGAGATAAATTAGACTCTAACAATTACAAAGACAGTGTGAGCAGTGATCTGGGGAAGGTTTTGTGCAGCATTGGTAATACCTGGATGGAGCACAAGGTCCTGTATAAAGGGCAAACTGGCTTTTTACTAGATCACCACCAAATCAAATCATCAGAGGTAGTTAGACATGTTATAGGGTGTCAGAGGTGTTGGGAGAGCAGGTGCTCTAAGAAGAGAAGAGTCTTGAAGAGATAGAGAAGCTAGATTGATAGATAGACTTTAGTAGCTTGTTCCACCATCAGGCAACCACACACCAGAACAGTCTGGACTGAGACTGTCTTGTGTGCAGGGATGGTGACGACAGACTACATTCATTAGAGGAACGCAGTGGAGGAGAAGGAGCATAAGGCTGAACCATTGAGTTCAAGGAGTTGGTGCATCCCCAGAAGTCACTTTGAAGGCAGCATTAGTGACTTGAATTTGATTTGGATGGCCATGAGTAGCCAATGGAAGTTGATGAGTAGCAGCAACATATGACCTCTTAAGCTGATCAAAGAGCTGACGAGCTGCTGCATTCTGGACCATGTGTAAGGGTTTCACTGTGTGCAAAGAGAGGCCTGCCAGAGGGGCATTACAGTAGCTGAAGGGAGAGATAACCATGGCCTGGACCAAGAGCTAGGTGGCAAACTGGGTCAGGTAAGGCCTCTTGTATAGTGCAAAGCGGCACGAATGGGACATTGATGTAACATGGTCAGGGAAGGATGGCTGGTCATTAAACATGACACCCAGGTGCGACCTTGGTTGGTGTAAGAGATGAGGAGGCAATTTTGATATTGATATCGCAATAGAGAGACTGATTGACAGGGATGAAAAGGAGTTCAGTCTTAGAGAGGTTTAGTTGAAGAATTTAATTAACTGTACGTGCCTATCTGGAACATTCCATGAATCAAACCAAAACTCAAACTTAACTGCAATAGGACCCTTAACCATGAGTATAAACTGGAAATATAGTGTCGGAGACACAAAGCAGATCCAGACTAAATACAGACTCAGTAACCAGTCTAGCCATAGAGATAGGACGACACAATAGAACCTGGCTTCCAACACAGGGCAGAGTCTGTGGTCATTGTACAACAGGGGAGGTAGAGACAGAGATGCACTTCATTTTAAAATCTGACAATTAGAATAATATCACAGTGTACTATGATGTGTTAATCTGAAACTTCACAGAGATCGATGACCATGACAAGCAACAGATTTTATTAGCTGCATAATACAATACTGTGTGTGTGAGTGGGAGAAATAATTATCTTGACATAACCAGGGTGGGGGGGATCAAGCTCAGTGCCACAGAGAGCAGTTCACACCATATATTACAGTAAAGTCCAGGATTAACAAACCCACTCCCTTCCTGCCATTCAAACCTTATTTGACTTATGACCTGTGTGTGTGTTTAAGAGTGTGTCCATGTGTGTGCAAGTATGAGTCTATGAGAGTGAGAGAGAGAGAGAGAGAGAGAGATGGAGGGACAGGGAGAGAGAGCACAAAATTAGACGAGGGATATGCGGGTACTGGGTGTATCAGCTGCTTAGATAACACTGAGATTGAGAGGTTATAAGTGTTTGTGTGTGTGTGTGTGTGTGTGTGTGTGTGTGTGTATGTGTGTGAAAAATTCAGTTACTGTCATTAAAAAAGACTCCAAAGAAGTTTAACCTCTGCTAGACATTCTCCTTCTTCTTCTTCTTCAATCATTTATTCATTCATTTATTTTTATTAAAGAACAAATCTTAAGTGTTTATCTCATATCGGCTCAGTGGGAAATACTGAAAGTGAAAGTTTCGGTTAAAATAACGACATCCTCAACATTAGAAGATTTTTGTTGTCATGGTTACAATAATAGCAACAAATGGTCATGGATAACACAAACAACATTAACTGCTACTTTCACATGGGAATTGAGGACCGCTCTCCTGTGTCATATTCCTGTGTAATTTTTGGCCCATTCATCCATCCCAACCTCCCTCTGACGTGGACTTTATCGCTCTGTATACTACGTCACTGCAATTCTCCCTTTGCTTCTGTCATAATTACTACAGCCTCTAGTTGTCGCCTAACAACAAAACCTAATTATGGGCCATGATAACCTGCTGCACAGACAAACCTACAGGCTCGTTTTCTAAAGGACAGTCTCTGACTTTCATGCTGGCGGCTTATGACAATTACATGACAATTAGTACTCAATGTATGGTCATTTACTACATCCCATGTGGAACAAGCCACAATACTTCAAGTATATTCATTACTAGTTCAAGGAAATGATGAAACCAATTCATCCATTCTGTATTTAACTTCAGTGTAAAACTGCAGATTGGTTTTAGCCAAATTAAACCAAAATTTAATCTAAGAACACTAACACTGAAAAATATTGAATTTCAGTAAAATAAATGAAATATGTGGCACTGAAAGTCAGAAAACTAATTCCATCATAAATGTTTCTAACATAGTTAGTCACAAAGATACGATACAAAATTCAGGTGACAGATGTGCTCACATTTCTTTCTGGCAGACTGGAGGCTTTTAATAACCATGAGTCAGACATTGGCATTGAAATCACAACAGGCAGCCACTTAGAGTGAGTTATAGTGCCCGGCTAGCAGCAGGGATGACGACATTAGCTGGTTGGTCTGTCCGTCTAACGCTTTGGTCAAGAGCCAAATATGTATGGTGTGGTATTCTGGTACAGAAACAACAGAGGGTGTCTGTGGAGTGGGTCCCACCTGGGCCCCTTTGCCTCATAGGAGCCCATCAGCAGTCACTTCATAATTTAATACAATGATGATTTGCTGAACAGATACAGGATCCTGTTTCCTGGTCAAACATCAAAGTTTTGCTTTTCTTTTTCCACATGTGATACAGTATCACAATATTTTTTTTGGTATTGATGAAGTGACTACAATAATGTGAAAGTTGACAAGAAAGACCCGCAGAGAAGTACCTCTCCTCAGGAGTCAGGAATTCTGCGGTTAATGATTTTTACACTGTGCAACCTGAGCTCATTTAAAAAACAAGTTGAAAGGGATATTGGTCTTATTCTTATTGTAATATAAAATGTCATCGACCTGCAGCGTAACCTTCCCTAAACAAGGTGCTGGTAGACCTGGAATACACCATGAGTGTGGCTCCCTCTGGTTTATTGTCACTTATTTTGTATAAAAGTCAAATTTAAAAAGACACATTGAGCTTGTGTGTATGCCAACCCACATCCTACACATTAGGTTTTTATTTAGCTCATATGAGTCTCCTGTGGGTCAATAATATTCAGACAGTCTACTAGCTGTGAATAATAGTGAACAAAAGCAGCAGAAATTAAAAACACCTGCTTGGACACTCTGTGTGTGTGTGTGTGTTTGTGTGTGTGTGTGTGTGTGTGTGTGTGTGTGTGTGTGTGTGTGTGTGTGTGTGTGTGTGTGTGTGTGTGTATGTGTGTGTGTAAAGAGGAGTTAATTGGGGATGGCCGTGTCCCCAGTTGCGAAATAGCTTAGATTTAGGTTAGGGTTGGAGTCGGGGCAAGTCTCCTTCAAATAAATGGAAGTCTATGTAATGTCCCTAAAAGTGACCTGTGACAACATCTGTGTGTGTATCTTTTATTTATTTTTAATATATATTTATTTTATCCATGAAGTCATCTCAAAGGTGTAACTAGCTGTCTCACATAGGCAAACATGACTTTAAAGAATAAATGATGATGTGTGATGCTAAAATAAATAGCCACATCACAATCACAAAGTTAGAAAACGAAATATTTAGTTTGCTGTTGAAACCTTCTGTACACCACATCTTTGCATTCCTCCCTGGTAAATGAACCTGATGAGCTTCCTGGCATTTCTTTGTTAGGTTAAATCTGTAAAGGGCTTTGAAAGCTGAATTTTTTCATGCTGAATGTCTTAACCAGTTTTGTGCCAAAAAAGGTAAATATTAAAGGTTTGGAAAATGTTTCAGATGTCTCTGCATCAGTGTTCATAGGACACCCTTTTGTTGCCTGAGAGGACAAAACATACTGTGAAGGTAAATGTGATAAAAAGCCCTGTGGTGCCTGCACAAAGGAGAGAATGTACCAAAATTCTGTCTTAGTTATAGGTAAATTATGACCTTTAATGTACCTCTGTGGGCTCTAATGATCTAAGCACATGGATCAAGTGCATTTGGGGTGCATCTAAATCCACTTTTGCTAGTTTAACAGTGTAAAAACCAGTTGCAACTCCAGGTGCATGGTTTAAAAGGATTGTACTAAGTGTCTTAATTAATCCCTTTAAAAGCCAGGTGCACTTTCAGCTTGGTGGATTAATGCTATAACCATAGATTTGCCAGGTTGGTAAGAAAGAACTATTCTCTGCAGAGGAGACAGATGTCTGTCAGAGAAACAGAAACAGCTGTTTATGGTTCTCTCACTCTCCCACCCCCCTATACCTCCCCACGTGTGTGTGTGTGTGTGTGTGCGTGTGTGTGTGTGTGTGTGTGTGTGTGTGTGTGTGTGTGTGCATTTCAGGGCTTTATGCATCCATGTTAGTGCATATTACTATCTTGAAAATGTGTCCTTAAAATAACAGTGAAATACTTGCACCACTGACTTCAGACCAGGTTTTTGTTGGCCACTTGCTTCCTGCTGCCTCAAGATAACAGGGCACCAACAATGCTAACCTCACCTAATTTTAAGACCAACATGCCCGTGGGCTATTTAAACAACATGGGCACTGGACGGGAAAATGACAACTGGGTCTGAAATTTGCAAAGACAAGTTGTGCTTGGTGGCCATTGTGCTGGGTGTACAGTAGTCATTAGCACATTATTACATGAATACCCAGTGGACATGAGTCGGACCACCCGCATATTTGAACTCTGCCTTCATTTTGATCTCAGCTACACATGTGTGAGGTATCGCGACTGTATCCTGCACGGTTCCTTCTAAAGTACTCAAAACCGCCTCTGTGGTAGTTTCTGCTACAGTACATGTCTTGCCATGATCACACACACATGCACACACATACACACAAACACACACACAATGCTCAGCTGTCACGGCTGGTAACAACTAACTGTACTGTCAACATGAGTGCAGACTTCATCAAAGTCAGCTGATGCCAGATGGAAATACTAAGGTGATCTGCCAGTAGATTCATTCTGCTTATCCCACAAATGGTCACTAGAGGGAGCTATAACTCAGTGTAGTGCTGTGACTACACTGTAGGAAAATGAGGGTTGGACACCAGAGAAAGAGACACACACCATGATCTCAGCAGCTTCTATGATCCCCGTGCCGTTTTTATGTTGGAGACACTGGGTTAACTTTTCTTATACTGGTTTGCTGGCAGAGTGCATCCTGCTCTTGGGAATCTCCAGTGAGTTGATGTACTGAGTTAGCATAGTAAGCCAGTGATTAGCTATGGGTAATACGGCTTTCAGACAGAATGCAACAACCCATTGTTTCTTGTAGCTCGGCCACGATGGTTTCTCGCTGTGCACAAGCACTTTTGCTCGCACTTTGACGAACACTCGCAGGGCCAATAGAAACGAAGCCTCCAGCCAGGCACAGAAAATAAACGGAAAGTAGACCTGAAACCGGTCATTGTGGAAACAGAGCTCCTTCCACAAGCCTTAATTGTCCAAGCTGATCTCTGTAAGTGAGAGCACCCACAGCTTCTTCTGTGCTGCTCCCCTTCTTCTTATTAGCAGGGCTAGTGCTTAGCTTATGTTTGCTTCTTAGCACAGGAAATATATGTCTTTGTTGCTGGCAACAATAGACTCTCAACAACTTTTTTCTGCTACGTAGTGATGTGTCCCACTAGAAGTTAAAATACATGAAGAACAATGTGCAGACCTGAGCTGTGAGTGCAGTGCAAACCACATTCTGTCTGAAAACACTGTATATGTGACTGTTATGGTACCTGCAGACCTCTCAATTACTTTGTTATGTTTCTTTACCTCTTGAATCCCAGGCCAATTAGAGATATGTAGTGGAAAGTCGAGATATGAGATTTGTGTGAGTAGTGAAATGAATTTCTGAGTTTATTTTCTGTTTCACTGTTAAAGAGTTTTTTTAAACATGAGCAATCTTTAGAAACACCACAGACTCCATCTTTTTTTCTCCCTCCCGTGGTTCCAGGCAGGTTTCATTTTAGAGAGAACCAGGTTTTACTGTGGCTGTATTACACAGTTTGAAAATAAGATGTTAATGCATTTAAATTCATGTGACTTATTAAACATAAGTCACATGAACAGGGTTGATTGAAATTTGATTAATTCAAGTATTTGAATTAAGACAACACAGACAAAGAGTGTAAGAAATATGGTCACTAATGGTGATGCAATTATTGTACCATGGTAATAAGAGACATTTTACCTGTGGTGCGTAGGTTGATATCTGTTTTTACATCTATATCAATATATCAACAATATTTACAGCACACACTTGAACTGAGGGAAATTGAAAATTGTTCTGAACTGTGGAGGACTGAACTGTTTCCAATGACTTACAAACAGGCCTGAGAAAACAGCACCCTTGCTGCTGTTATTGCATCTAAAAGTTTATTTTCATGTATTGTGATTCATAAAGTTCTCTTCTTTCTTATTAGCTATCTGTGTGCTGAAGGAGATGGGTACATATATCATGAAAGATCTTATAGCTGTTGCATTTGGTGATGTTGCATGTTGTGATTGGCTGAACCTGTCTTATTCAGGTGAAAGACTGGAGGACCTTGAAGTAAATAAAATAAGTTTCAGGAGCAAAAATTCACAGTGTACATGTAGTGTTACATTCAGTGATTTTTAAATGATATGAAAATCCTGACGATGGTCTTGAAAAAAAATCGTTTTTACTGCTTACAAAGCCATTGTGTGTGAGACAAATAACAGAGAAAATAGGCTGAAACATGTCCTGCGTAGAGTATTGTAGGGTGATGGAGATGAAGCAAAGCAGTGGCTTTAATAGTAAGGCTTCTCTTCACAATCTGGAGCCAATCACTGATCAGTTTTTACTAAAGGTCAAGCCTGAAAATAAAAATGGATTGAAAAGATCTTCTCTGTAGATTGTGGACAAAAAAACGTAAAGCAAAGAATTTGATCCTCCAGCTGCAACAACATAGATTGTGGAAAAAAATAAAGAGGCTGAATGAGTGTTTGGTTAACATGTGTTTGAGTAAAGGACAGTATGTGATATATCTAACCCTGTTACAATATGTACCCCTGCAAAGTCTCCACTGTCTGACCTTCCTCTAACCCTGAACATGCCTGTCAAATGGGATGCCTATCAGCCAAAATGTTTTTTATGTGACATATTTGAAGCACACACTGGCTGCAGTGTGTGTGTGTGTGTGTGTGTGTGTGTGTGTGTGTGTGTGTGTGTGTGTGTGTGTTAGAGAGACAGAAACACAGAGGCAGAGTTACTACTCCTCTCCCCTGGTTATGAAAACATGTCGACTGCCAGCACTGGCAGACACTTGGTCTAGCTAATATTAAATCTCTGAAAAACACACATTATTCTATATAAGGTCATTTATTCTGACTTCTAAACATGGGAATGAAATACTCAATCACATGGGACATAGAAAATGAATGAACTTGAACCTTTATTTATGCCAGATCACCAATCATGTTGTTGGGAGAATGTTTTCAGTGGGTTCTGTCTGCTGGACTCCAGGGGGATGTCCAGGTTCAGGGAGGTTGTCATATCAAATCCATGACATCTTGATTCAATGTATTACAATGCTGTGTTCTTAGTGTGGTATTTTAGCTTTCACCACAGTCAGAAAAATATGCACACTATTTAGAACAAGACAATAAGGAAATGCCATCCATCTATCCATCCATCCATCCATTTTCTTCTGCCTATCCAAAGTTGAGTCAAGGTGGCACCAGGTCAAGCAAAGTAGACCAGACATCCTTCTCAACAATATTTTTCAGCTCTTCCTAGGGGATCCTGAGATATTCCCAGGCCAGATGAGATATATAATCCCTCCAGCATGTTCTAGGTCTACATATGAGGCCTCCAGCCAGTGGGACGTGCCTGGAGGGTGCCAAAGACGCATCCTAACCAGTTGCCTGAACCACCTCAACCGGCTCCTTTTGACTTGAAGGAGCAGTAACTCTCTACCAAAATCTCTAAGGTTGAGCCCAGCTACCCTGCAGAGGAAACTCATTTCAGCCACTTGTATCCATGACCTCACAGAGCTCATGATCATAGGTGAGGGTCAGAACAGAGACTGACCACTAAATCAAGAACTTTGCCTCCCAGCTGCTTCATCATGACGGTCTGGTACAACAACCACTTCACTGCTGACACTGCAGTCATCCACCCGTCATCATCATCATCAATCATGGTTGACACATTAACTTATGTCTATATATGCATTACAAATGGCTGAATTAGAGATTCAAAAACATATAGCTCACCTCAAAAGAACTGGAGAACTAGAGACAGAACTGGGATCCAGATCCTCTTAATTTTTCTCTCAAACAGCCTCAGTTCTTCATGTCATGGATCCACCAGATGTTGGAAACTTTCCTTTGAGATTCTGCTCCATGTGCAACACATCATTTTTGCAGATTTGTCAGCTGCACATTCATGCTGCCAATCTCCTGTTCTACCACATACCAAAGGTGTTCTATTGGATCCAGGTCTGGAGACTGGGGAGGCCGCTGAACTCACTGTCATTTTCACAAAACCAGTTTGAGGTGACATGGAACGTTATCCTGCTGGAAGTAGCCTTTTGAAGATGGCAAACTGTGGCCATAAGGGGATGAACATGGTCAGAAACAATACTAAGATAGACTGTGGCATTCAGACCTTGATTGGTATTAACGGCTAAAAGTCCACATTATTACATGAACAGCCATCTGCCATCTGCTGCCTCAGCAGAAAAATCCAGAATTATCAGACCAGGCTATGTTTTTCCAGTCTTCATCTGTCCGGTGTTGGTGAGCCTGTTTGTGTTCTTGGTGACAGTAGTGGAACTTGATGTGGTCTCTGTGGCAGAGAGACATGTTTTCTCTGCTGCTGATTCAGATTTCTGCTGCTAGAAAGTGAATCTCATCACTCCAGTTCTCAGATCTTTACACTGGCCTCCAGGTGGCCAAATAATTGATTTTAAAATACCATTGTTGGTTCATGAAACAGTGAATTGTTTATGGCCAAAATACATTTCTGGTCTATATCTACATTATAATTTGTCAAGACCTTTCAAGTCATCTGGGACAGGTTTTCTTATTGTGTTACAGATTCAAAACTCTACATGGAAAGGAGCATTCAGATTTTTGTGTATCATATATGTGAGACAACCTCTCAGAAAACCTGAGGGCTGCTCCGAACCTCTGTTCCTTCAAATCAAGGATAAAGACTTTCCTGTTTGACTCTGATTTTGATGAATTGAGTTCCATGTATTCATTTACCTCCTGTTTCAATGCTATTTGAATTTCTCGTACATTGCTTTGTGTTTCTTTTCTTAATGCCTTTTATGTCTTATGTATAGCACTTTGAATTGCCTTGGTGTTGAAAGTTGCCATGTTGCCAGACTAATTAACTTGCTCCGACTTGTGAGAATTATGCTAAGACTGTTATAAATTATGGCAAAACTATGAAAATAAAACCAAAGGTGTAACTTGAACTGTTCAGCTTCGGTCATGTTATATACTCAGATTTTCATGGGGTCAGTTTTCCGAAAGACCCCTTTGATAATGATGTGTGAAAAACACTCTTAACCTCCTTTTCAGTTCTAATGTATGAGCTCATTGAGGAGGCTAAAGGTGGCTAAAATATTTTGGTCTACCATTCAAAACAACTCACAACAGAATCTGTTTAAATAACAGCACAGTGTGACGGGTCAGCCTGTTAGTATTCAAGATGCAGATCCTTCATTGGTTGTAATTCTGTATGACTGTTATGATTTACCATTGTTTTGCCTTTAGAAATAATGTTGATTTGAAGAATGAAAATTGTGTCACGAAAACTGCTGTCATATTGCAAAATACTATGCACTGAATGACCATTGTACAGTTTGACTGTGTTATGTGAATAGCCCCAGGTCCTGACATCTCCCGAGGGGGTGTTTGATCAGTTCACGGTTCCAGATCTACACATACTGTACCAGCCAGCAAGCTGTATTGTAGCTTATGGTGCTTAGCAACACGACATCAGCTCCAGGAAACAAAAGACTGAACCACTCAAAGCCTAAAGTGCTTCCAGACACCTCAATGTCACAACTCTTACTCATACAAAACTGTGGCCAACAGAATTTGACTGGGCCTCCAAAAGAATGTAAGCCTTCATGGACCCAGTGAGTGGGTAATGAGTCAACAGTTAAAGTAAACTTTTCTTTTTTGTGTGCCATGGATGTTGTTCCTGGTCAGGGACCCTTGATATTTATCTTTCTGCCAAAGTGACTTAATACTGCCACTTATTGGTTTGAACTACTATCAGAAATGTAACTGCACTAGGAGGTAATGGTCCATATCTATATGTGATTTCAAATACAATGATGTTGAATATAAATAAAAACACTCACTGAGCCTTGTGCTGCTCTGATGCCAGCAAATGCAGCAAAAACAGCTTTCTGTTTAAAAACATATAAATGCTGCCATCTTGTGTTCATATTGAAAAATTACAATGGTTAGGATGACACTTGCGGAATTTCAGAAATAATCAGTTGAATATGGATCTCAACTGATATATATCTTATTTATTCATGCATTTAGTTTTGAAAAGATTATCATGTGTTTCACATTTTGCATAAGGTCAACTGTCAACTGTTTTTTTTTTTCACAACTCCTCTACCATCGAAGGTTTGCATGCCTGATGTAGAGATTCATGATGATTTAATTATCATTGGGAAGCAACTGATATTTAGAGCTGAAATAATTAGGTGGCTGTGGGCCCACATTGAAGCCCCAGCCCAATTGCCCCATCCCGTTCTGCCAAGAGTCCCAGAAACCAACAAGAATTTCAATGCTGGAATAATATTCTCCCAGGTTTGCTGTGTGGCAGCTGGTTTGTGATTTGTTTAAAGATATGCACCATGTAAGCATAAAATCAACCTGAAATACTAAAAAATACATCCTGCCTCTGATACCTTTCTTTCGTTAGAGTTTCCTTCAAAGTGGTTTCAGTCATAAACCATGTAAGTCAGACTCAATCTGACCGTTCAGATTGAGTCTGTCCAGATCAATAGCTGAATCTTATGTATTGGAATATTTTGTGCATGTTGGTATTATTAAGGTTTGATGTTTTTTGAAGATATCTATGATTTAGATACTGTAAGTTCAAATCTGAGAATAGCAACATCTCTTAATAGAAGCGTAATCTCATGGTCAGCTTTCCTTGTTAGGCTTTTGCTCTTCTTCACGTCAGCCCATGTCATTGCCTCCTCTCCTGATTTGAACTAAAGAATTGGAGATGAAAGAGTGAGTTCTGTAACTTCTCAATCCTGCACTGTGCCACTTCTCAGGTTCGTCTGGCCAAACAAATTAGACACTGTTCTACCTACGACAGCAGAGACCGAGACTCTCTCCACATCTGACTTGTGTGGGATTGCCATGCTGCCTCAATGACCTGTGGTATTTTCCAAACACTCACATTGAAAGCTGCATCCACAAGCTACTTCTGGTCAATGACTTCACCTGTCTGTCTACTAAACTCTGCAAGACTTCATACTACCAGTTGACCTGCATGATGGCACCCTGCCTGGGCTGCTACCGCAGCTACTGTCCAAATTGTTCTCACCAGAAATAATCCAACTCATTATTCCTATCATTTAATCATTCAATCAATGACTTCCGTCTGGCCAACGATCTGAATGAGTTCTACTGCCGCTTTGAAAGACAGTGGGACAAGCCTGACACTAACCTCCACATCAGAGCCACATCAGAACCCCCCTCCTCCTCCTCTACCAAAGGAACGTCTCTCTCTATCCTGGAGAGAGATGTCAACAGGCTTTTTAAGAAGCAGAACCCCCGCAAAGCAGCCGGTCCTGACTCTGTCTCTCCATCATCCCTGAAGCACTGTGCTGATCAGCTGTCTCCAGTGTTCACAGACATCTTCAACACCTCACTGGAGACCTGCCACGTGCCAGCCTGCTTCAAATCCTCCACCATCATCCCTGTCCCCAAAAAACCAAGGCCCACAGGACTAAATGACTATAGACCCATTGCCCTGACCTCTGTGGTCATGAAATCATTTGAGCGTCTTGTCCTGTCCCATCTCAAATCCATCACTGACCCACTCCTGGACCCCCTGCAGTTCGCCTACAGAGCCAACAGGTCTGTAGACGACGCCGTCAATATGGCTCTCCACTTCATCCTCCAGCACCTGGACTCCTCAGGGACCTATGCCAGGATCCTGTTTGTGGACTTCAGCTCTGCCTTCAACACCATCATCCCGGCTCTGCTGCAGGACAAGCTCTCCCAGCTGAGCGTGCCTGACTCCACCTGCAGGTGGATCACCGACTTCCTGTCTGACAGGAGGCAGCACGTGAAGCTAGGAAAGCACGTGTCTGACTCCCAGACCATCAGCACTGGATCCCCACAAGGCTGCGTTCTTTCTCCTCTGCTCTTCTCCCTGTACACCAACACCTGCACCTCCAGCCATCAGTCTGTCAAGCTCCTGAAGTTTGCAGACGACACCACTCTCATTGGACTCATCTCTGATGGCGATGAGTCTGCCTACAGGTGGGAGACTGACCGTCTGGTGACCTGGTGCAGGCAGAACAACCTAGAGCTAAACGCTCTGAAGACAGTGGAAATGATAGTGGACTTCAGGAAGAGCCCAGCCCCACCCACCCCCATCTCCCTGTGTGACTCCCCCGTGGCTACCGTGGAGCATTTTCGCTTCTTGGGAACCACCATCACACAGGATCTCAAATGGGAGCTAAACATCAGCTCCCTCATCAAAAAAGCTCAGCAGAGGATGTATTTCCTGAGGCAGCTGAAGAAGTTCAACCTGCCAAGGACTATGATGGTGAACTTCTACACCTCCATCATTGAGTCCATCCTCACCTCCTCCATCACCATCTGGTACGTTGCTGCCACGGAGAGGGACAATAACAGACTGCAGCGTATCATCCACTCTGCTGAGAAGGTGATTGGCTGCAATCTTCCGTCCCTCCAGGACCTGTACGCCTCAAGGACTCTGAGGCGTGCAGGGAAGATTGTAGCTGACTCCTCCCACCCTGGACACAAACTCTTTGAGACACTCCCCTCTGGCAGGAGGCTGCGGTCCTTCAGGACCAAAACCTCTCGCCACAAAAATAGCTTCTTCCCATCTGCTATTAGCCTCATCAACAAGGCTAGAGAGCCCCACTGTTGCTGATCAATTGCACCAATCACCAGAAAAAATTCCTTGTATGTGAAAGCATACTTGGCAATAAAACTGATTCTGATTCTGATTCTGATTCTGATTCTGATTTAAATCTATTTATCTGTAAATACTGTACATTCTCATATTCTGAGTTGGTTCCCTCTGTTGCTCTCCCTCCTTTGTAAACGTGATAATATATTTGTTATAAGAGGTTCTTTTCATTGCAAGTATCACTATTTGAATATTGAATTTCACATATTTCCAACCCAAGTTCACCTAGCTGAATGTCCACTACAAATACTAAATTTGTGGTGTTGCCTACAAACCTGATGACACAACATTACAATATAAAATTAATCAAATTTCAAGAAAAGCAATTGAACTAACGGTCAGGTACCTGCTTTGTCCAGTTGGTAATCCATTGTTTGACTTAAAATGCTTTGTCCATAAACACCACTTCCTGAAATACTATGATCTTCAGGAATTTTTGAGAACCTACCCCCCATGCCAGCTCTGTAAAACTGACTGATCTGACTAACTGTTTTTAAATTCAGACCATTGTGTGGGATGTCTAACCCTCATCATTAACCTCTTCTATGGTAGATTGATGAAAGTTAATACGCTGTGGGAGGGCCTGGCCTTCTGGGACTCTGTTTGCTGTTAAGCAGCAGGTGGTATCCAAGCATTCAGTTCTGTGGCCAACACTTTTTCATTTGACCTACTGGGTTAATTAGCAGCTGCAAATCATTTTTCCATGTTTGTTTTAAGCCGTGGGGAGTAAGTGCCACATGAGAGGGGTTTACTGAAGCAGCTAAATTCAGATAATGTTGGCCACACTGGCAGTCACACAGAAGCACTGAAGTAAGTGTCAAACTTTCCTGGAAAGGTCTGAAAAGCATCTGCTCCCAGTCCACTTTTCCTCTGTCTTACATGAAGCAGAGCCCAGAGCCTTGACAACAGGGTCACCCCAAATGCTTCACTCCTGCAGAGGCGACTGCTGAGGAAGAATTTATAGTGATGGGGGGCGTTCCTTAAATGGATGGTTGGGTCAGAGTATGCTGTTCTTTTATCACCTCCTCAAGACTGAAAAAAATACCTCCTGAACAGCACAAAAGGCTCAGATGTTGCTTCCAGCTGGTCAAAGCGGAAACAAGAAATTGCACTGACTACTTTTGCAACCTAGAAATCTTCTTTTGTACCAGTACTTCTTTACAATTGCACATCCACAAAGAAAAATCCAAGCCAAAACAGTGCATTATGCTATTCTACTGGTTTTGGACAGTAGCTACAAATAATCCTTAGTGCAACACCTGAGCTTCAAAAGGTGAAATGAAAGTAATTTCACTAGTGACATAGTAATTACAAAACTTCACATTTACTCATTTGGCAGATGCTTTTATCCAAAGCAAAGCCTGAGGAATGTTAGGGTGTTAGCAGAGGAGGGGCTCTCAGAAGAGATGAGAAGATAGAGAGGGATGCCCCTGCTCCTATAGAATTCAGTAGCTTGTTCCACCACCAGGGAACCACAGACCAGAAGAGTCTGGACTGAGACTGTCTTGTGTGCAGGGATGGTGATGACAGACCACATTCATTAGAGGAACACAGTGGAGGAGAAGGAGCATGCTGAATGACTGAGTTCAAGTAGATGATGCCAACCCAGCAGTCACTGTGAAGGCAGCATTGCAGTAGTCAGAGGGAGAGATATCATGGCCTGGACCAACAGCTGAGTGGCGTCTGCTGTTGTGTAGAGCAAAGCAGTGTGACCGGGAGATGGATGCAACACTTAATATCTGGGCTCCTAAGTGTTAACATCAAATGTCTCTATGGTTAAAAATTAAAAGAGAAAATGCTCCGTTGGGTTGAGGGGAAATGTGAAGTCTGGTCACAATGAGTTTGTTATTTCAAGTGACACCATTCACATTACACATAGTGCTCAGTTTTCCTGAAGGCGCAATGCAGTTTTCCTAAGATGCAAATCTGACACCAACACCAAACATACATGTTTGCATCAATGTGAGTATGCTGATAAGGTGGTGCAGTACAGTGTTAGTGCTCATTTTGGCATGGCATTTGCGTTAAAACCTCTAATCACATATAATACAGACGCAGTTGCATTTGCTACATGTTTCCCATCTACTGCAGATTGGTATATGCATCACAATACAACTTTTAATGAGACTGAGAGAGATTACCAACATTATCATCCATGAGTTATCAGATGGTGTTCTCTGTGATGATTAAGCTGCTCACAACTACTTGAAGAATGCTGGGTCTTTTCTGTGTAGCAGTATGAACAATTCTATTCATCACACTACAGCAAAAATGATAAATGTGTTTCTGTTACACCACTGATGGCATATTTGGGGCAATTTTGTACGAATATTTTTATTTTGGAACTTGAGGTGCTTCTTCTGCTCTTTCAGAGACCTCAGCCTCTCTCCCTCCATTGTTATTTTTAAAGGGGATGAGAGGAGCTCATGTGATTGGTCATCACCAAGCGCTCACCCAAAGTGTCAACCCACCATTGGTTTGTGAACTGCTGTTTTGAAGCCTCTAGTTTGTAATTTGGCTGTCGCCATCTTGGTTTTTTGAAACCCGAAGAAACCATAACAGGATGAGAAGGTGGAGCTGAGGAGGAGTGAGGGGTGGATCTGACTTGCTCTGTACTGTATCCTGATTGTCAGACAGGTTGCTGTGTGATGTACAGTCTGTCAATCACAAAATAGCCCTGCCCTAATGCATACCTGTCTTTATGGTCTAGTTTCCTCTAAATGGGACCATAATTTAAAAAATGAACATCATGCTGTATTGAAGAAGACTTGAACCTAGTGATTGAGACCATAAACTCATCAGGAAAACATTTACTGAGGTAATAAATCAAATGAGAAGAAGCCATTTTCACAGACTTCAATACAATCAGATTTGTTTTTGCAACCAGTGGAGTCACCCCCTGATGGTCATTAGATAGAATGCAGGTTTAAGGCACTTCGCATTGGCTTCACTTTTCAGACACAGAGTCTAAATCCATTTTTATATAGTCTATGTTGTGTATCCTTCCTATTCATGTATTCAGCCCCTCCTCAACCAGGTACAGTACCGAAATGTACCTGGTTGTGCCTGTTTCACAGCAGCACCTGTTCACACCCATTTGTTTGTGCTAGGAGCCATTGCTCACGTTTGCATTATTTGTCTTTCTTTAGTATAAAACTGAAGTGCCAGACAAGTACAGGATGCACAGCAGACTACAAATACCAACTTCATTATCTTTCTGGCCTGCATCACCAGAAACCAACAAGTACTTCTATAAGAGATATCAGGTGAGCTGTTTATCACTGACTCGCAATTTGACAAAGCACATTTTAATTTCGTCATGCATAATGAAGACTATCACCTGAAAAGGCATTATTCCCTTGATGTCCTGTATCAAAATCTAGTTTTAATAACTTCATTATTTTAGCCTCCATCACATGATCTGCACACATTCAGACAATTTGTTTTTTTCGTTTTAAACCAAAAAGAAAAAAATGGAAAAACATAGCTGTTCTTCTGCTTTTAATAGGCTTCACACACACATTCACTGACAACTGGGAAAACTCAGAACTGTAATAATCAATTGTTTCTACCTTAACTGAACTTAAGGATCTTAACACAGTAGCACTATAACATAACAATTACATTGACATGTCACCCAGTCTGTTACAATACATTGTTTGTCCATGCCCTCAAAAAATAAATCCACTTTATGCTATGTGTGGTGGCCACATCTATTGCTGTCCAACCTACCAAGCTCCCTTGTCAAAAGGCCTGAAACTGCTACCGCTGCATCTTCTTTGGCCTAAACCCTGAATCCTCACAGACTTACTGTGACAAGCATGTTGTGTACAGTCTTATACATTTTTATTGCACTTCCTGTTTGTTAACAAAAAACAAAGTTTGATGAGAGCTGATGAAAGCAGATTTAAAGTTATCATCATGTCATCATAGAACAAATAACTTAACACAGTTCTGGCTTAGACATACCAGCTCTGTGTTTATACTGACATGTAAACTTTGGGTTTGTTCCTTTCATGCTTGTTTGTTAACCGCTCTTGTTCGATCTTATTCTTTTTTCTGTTTGATAATGCTTGTTTCCCTTTTTTTGAATATGATTTAACCCTTATGTGGTGTTCGGGTCTGTGGGACCCATTTTCATTTTTTATTAAAAGAAAAATGATACAATTAATTAATTTTTCAACTCAGACTCACTGGCCTTGGCTCATTTTCTGTGAAGAACATATACCAGAATACATTTTTAATGACCACACACCATAGACCCCCCTACACATTTCTATTACATATAAGATGTCCGGGTCCACTGGACCCGGGGCTAATACAAGTGTGGAAATTGATGTTCTGTGCACCTACACTCTGTCCTCCTCCTGTCTGGGCCTGCTGTTAGTGTGTGTGTGTGTGTGTGTGTGTGTGTGTGTGTGTGTGTGTGTGTGTGTGTGTGTGTGTGTGTGTGAGTGTGTGAGAGAGAGAGAGTGACAGAGAGAGAGAGAAAGAGTGACTGTAAATGTGAGTTTTGTGTTTCTGCACCTGCGGTTCCCACACAAGGTTGCATCATTGTTGCAAAATTCAAGCATCAACTGTCTGTCTGCTCTCGTTTTCCCGCACATTTGACCCTCTGTCTTGCGGGAATCTTTATTTTCTCACACTCTATCTGCTACAAATTGGAGGCGGGACACTATAAATATAGCTTTGCCAGTGTGATTTCTTATCACAACCGATCAAGATGGCCAAAAGGTGCTCTGCGCAGAGGGCCCTGGAATTGATTTTGGAAGAGAGAGAAGTTTTTGATGATGATGTCATCAGCCAGCCCCAGGACCACCCCATGGTGGGAACAATACAGAAAAACAAGTCAGAGCTCCCACCTTAACTACTGACTTCAAAGAACAGGCCTGTCAAGTCTTCCAAGTTTGCGTACATGGCTGACACATCCCTGGTAGCCAAAGAAATTCTTGCCATAGGCAAGAATGTGGTACTCATGAGTACACTGCATGGGGATGGAAGAATCTGTGACCAGGAACATCACAAACCAGAGATCATCATGGATTATAATGCCACAAAAGGAGGGGTATACAACATGGACAAGCTGGTGACGGCCTACAGCTGCAAACGGAGGACTCTACACTGGCCACTGGTGATATTCTTTGACATGTTGGACATCTCAGCATACAACGCCTTGTCATTTGGATGGCACTGAACCCAGAGTGGAACAGAGGGAAGCTCCAGAAGAGACAGCTCTTTCTCGAGGATCTGGGAAAGGCATTGGTGAGACCACAAATCTAGGAAAGACAACATGTCCCCAGAACCCCAGCCTCTGCAGCCATCGTGAGGAGGATTCAGGAGGAGAATGCTGGTGCCCTATCCACCCAACCTACAGAACCACAATCTGCAGAGCCTGAAGTAAGTGTGTGATGCTGTTGCAGTACATGTCTGGCACTCATGTCTTGTGACAGAGATAGATGTTAGTAAAATTCCTGATCTTTTCATTATTCTAGGTTGTGAACACCAGCAACAAGAAGAAGCGGTGCGAAGTGTACGGACCCAAGATGGACAGAAAAACACAATATACATGCATCAGTGCAAAAAGTATATCTGCAACACACACACAGTAAAACTCTGCCCCTCATGTGTTGTATAGGCATGTGGCTAAAGGCCATGTGTTCAATGGGGCTGATGTGCTGTCTGGACTGATATGTTTACTCTATGTGTTCATGTGTTCAGCTTGTGTTGTGCAAAGAAATAAAAGTCAGTAGTTTTGAAAAACCTTGCTTCACTTGTAAATTTATTTCCACTCATATCTTGATTTTAATTGATTTTCTTTATTACGTTTTAAATAAGTTATAAATGTGATCTAACAAAGGTAAAGGGCAAATATTAACCATATATACTGTTTATACTGCTTGTAATTGGGATGAAGTAAACATCTGTTGAGTATTTTAACATAAAAGTGTTTGATTGTGAGGTATTAAAAACCACAAAATGCAACGGGTCCACCAGTCCCACAAACACTGGCTGAATAACAACAATATGAACACCACACAAGGGTTAACAGGTGTCTCCTGGTAATCACTGTAACACGCTTCTAAACGTCATGAAGACATAAAATGTCATGAGGTCAAGGAAAGGTGTGAAGGAGAGTTCACGAGGACTAAGGAAAAGAAGACCACTGTGAGGAGACAATCTGACTGCACGTTAACTAGTTTAGTATATTATAACACATGGACGATATATACTTCTTTTCTAACCACAAACACAAAACAAAATGAGATAACACTAAAGAAATGTACAAGTGGAAAGAGTTGAGCCATTAAAATATTAATTCAGTAAAAAAATAAGGAACTTGGTAGGGGCCAGAATGAATTATCTTCAGACATAAGTAGGTTATATAGAGTTCTGACTTTTTTATACAGTTGTTCAGTACAGAAAACTAATTTCATAGTTCAGAGGGTGTAGTGTTGAAATGAAATGTATGTATAGATAGTTAAGATGATGATAAAGGGAATATGCTTGTTTTTCATGATGACCTGGATGGATTTTAAAGAGAAGAAATCTATATTCATGGATTTGGAGCTCAGACAATTAAACAAGGATTTCCATTAGTTCTGGATCATCATGTCACAAGGTTGAAGCAGGTGCTCTGTTGTTTCTATATTAACGTTCACAAGGCCAAAATGTTAGGCCTTATATGTTAGGCAATATCTCCATGACATCTTGAGGAAATTTCTTCAAATTTGGCACAAACATCCCTTGAGGACAAACTGATTACATTTTGGTGATCAAAGGTCAAGGTCAGTGTGACCTCACAAAACACTTTTTAGCCATTACTCAAGACTTCATGTAACAATTAAGACAAAATTTCACACAAGTGATTATTATTTTATATGACTCTGGATAAACAGGGATGTGGTGAACACATACAACCGTGTGGCAGTAATTCAAGACTCTTTTCCTTTCATTATGGAAGAGCCAGTATTTCCTGTGCTAAGGGAGATAAGATAGGAAGCTTTCAAGATCCTTTCCTTATCATTTAGAGAATTGGGCCAGCTCTTATTTTGGCTGCCACTTAGATACTTGCCACGCCATTGCACTCATTTAGGAACCTTCCGAAGCAAAAAAAAAAAAAAAGACTTTTCAACCGCAGTCCAAGTTGTCCTCTTCTAATTAATTTCCAGCAGGCTTTAGACTCCTGCCCTCCTCCACAAACGAGGATTTGCTGTTCATCCTATATTCTTGAATACAGGCCTACAGAATTAAGAAATTTTAAGAATACTCTACCAATAAGATGGAGATACTTTTCAAACGAAATGCCCCAACTCCTCAGAGCCAACAAGGCAGCTACAGGATCGAATAGCTAATACTATAAGGGGGTTTCACCAGCTTTATTCACCACGTGGCCCATAAAATTGCCAGTAGCTCAGCTGAAAATGATCAGATTTGCAGATGCTCTGCTGGATTAACCACACACATCCCAAAACCAGTTTTCCTGGAGACTGGATGGTTAAATCCATCATTAAAAATCTATATCCTTTTTTCTGAAACTAATTTACATATTTGTTGACTGATTGATTGCTATTACACATACGAGCAAGCAAAGATAAATGAACCTCAGGTTCAGGAGACCAGGCAGACCCAGTCACACTGTCTCTGCAATGTTTTCTGCTCTGTTTTAAGAGTTGAAGGAAATTTGTTCCTCTCCTTAACTATTCCTCCAAAGGAAATTTTACTGCAGTGATTCTCCCATTTCCACAAGTAAAGCCAATAGAGGTCTTCCTTGTGGTCCCTAATAACAGTCAATAAACACACCCTCCCTTAATATAGAGTCACAGGCTTTTTCAGTATCTAAGAATATTACGCAGTTACAGCTTCCTTATTGACATTATTGACACTGACATTCCTAATTTACTGGTCTAAAACACAGTGCACAGTCCACAGTGCTTCCTCCAATTCTGGAACTATTTTGATTATTTACAAAAGAAAAAATCATTATCTTCAAGGGAATTCACCAGCCTATTTGTAACCATTCTTTCCATTACCTTTCACAAAACAGATGTTATCAATACAGGTTGATAAGATAACAAACAGGATGAGTCTTTCCCTGGATTCAAAACTGGAATCAGTATTGCACATTTCCAATTTGTTGCCTCCTGGATATAGTTAAAAAGAGCAAGATTTTCCAAAACTGTATCATCTAAGTACTTAAGCAGTTCATAACTTATGTAACTTATAATGACCCAGCCTGCACTCTATCCTTAAGCTATTTAAAAGACAGGAACACATTGTATGAGCCAATTGTTTAATTCCTCCCTCATCCTAAAGTCATCCTCATCTGATGGCCATGTATTATGACCATCCTGAAAAAAATTAACACACATTTGCTTTTTCTTTACTATTCACAGGCTCAGTGCAGCCATCATTCAGAAATGGCACTGACATCTTGACAACTTTTTCTATACATCTTATATATTCTGGACCATATCTGCCTGACTGGGGTATCAGGACGTAGTTTCACAAAGTCCTCCAACATTTCTTTTTTTACATACTTAGTCTTTCTTGAAAAATCCTCTGCATTGTTTGTATTATATAGCATTTGCCTGAGTGGGATTCTTATGTAAATTTCTAAATATTTGCTTTTTCTTCCTCACTGCCTTATGACAGTCCCCTATTCCACCTTGGAACAATAACATGGTCTTTGGGGACCTTAGAGGATCCACTGAAGAAAGATAAGTTCATATTGTTGTGCCTGCCATTGTTGTATAAAATGCAGTAAAATGCTAGATAGAAACTCAAATATTATTTCGCATAAGTTGTTAATGTTGGTCTCTTGTAGCAATGTTTTTATTCCGGTGTGCATATGTTTTCTTTGTTGAGCACAGCACTTTTAGTGAGTTTACAAACTGCTGTTCCCAAGCTAGCATGCGTAGAGCACATAGGTGGTTTCTCATGCATTCGCTGTTGTGCATGTAAAATCGGAGTATGTGAAGTACTGATATTAATGTGTTTTGCACAGGTATATGAGCTTCCCTTTTGTTTTGTCCAGTAAATTTATTTTTATTGATACTTTATATTTTTGTAATTTGTTCCCATACACTTACTGTATATTTTTGTATATTGTATGTCCATGTTCATTTTGAAATTTCATATTAATCTGGAAAACACTAAATTTGCCGCTGTTGGGTTAAAAGTATAAGTGTGGAACTGACATTGTTTTATTGATTTATGGATGAGTAGTAGTCGTATTTGTGGACATGCTATGTACAGTCAGTCGGTTAGAGGATCCGCTGAGGAGAGATGTGCATATTAAACTTACACAGAATACCCCCCCCCCCCCCGGTTGGCAAGACAGCAGTGGCCACTTCTTTCTTCACTGTTACGCAAAGACACAACGCAGAGATTATCGGCTGCATGGTGTGTGCACGTATGACTGTGACAGGAGATTTCAGGCAGGAGAGGTGTAGGTTTTGCTGAAGACTGAAGAAATTCAGAGCGGTGGTGAGTATGTAGCAATGGGAGGGAGATGCTGGAGACTGGAGATGACTCTAGATTAACAGCATGACGGAGATGTTGAATAGGCAGTGGTCTGGGGCACAGGAGAAACAAACAACAAGACACACAAGGAAATGCACGGGCAAAGCAAGCGAGAGTGTTGCTACCATGTTGACAGGCAGAACAACCTGGCAATGAGTGAGCGGGTGACTGGAGTACTTGGACTGAAGGTGATGAGTAGACAGCAATCAGGTATGGAGAGCTGCCAGAGCCAGGAAGAGGTAGCTATGCATACTCACACCTACCCACACATAGATAGAGCAGGGAGGCGGAGACACGCGGGAACAGAAGAGTTGTGTCCCAATTCAGAGACACAGTGTCATAAAGCTAGTGTTGCCTAACAACCTTGACAACATTTAACTTGTTTTCACAAAAACTTTATTTTTTGTCCCTTTTTTTGTTTTAACAGATGTACCGTTAGCTGTTGAACTGAGTTGAAACCCAATACTTACATTTAAAGCTCTCTGTCGCTGTTGTTTGCTTTCATTAATGGAATGCACTGAATCTTGGGAAGTTGCCCAGGAAAAAAGGCAGCACATGAAGGAGACTTTGAAATGCGTCAGCCTTGTCGCATTGCTGTGACGCAATTGGTCTTCAAATGCAGCCTCTGAAGGATGCTGCCCCAGAATTGGGACACAGCCAAAGAGCACACGGGGAAAAAAAACGAGTTCACAGCCAGCGCTGTGACAGTCCGCAGTCATTCGTAACTACTAGGTTGCAACTGTTACTGTCTCCTCAATCACAGGGGAGCTATCCTTACTGTATCCTCAAGCTCAGAATAGAATCAGAGATGTACATGGATTATTTTAGTTGACAAACTTTATTTTGCCGTGAGAACGCCACACTTAAACCATTTAGACATTCAAAAGAGAGCTCGCACTCACAAATTTTAGAACAAAGTCCTGTTTTGATAAACATAGCACATCCACCACCTGGCCTCTCAGGTCTATCTTTGCGCAGACATACCATACCTTTGAATGGCAAAATGAAGGTCAGGTGTTAACCATGTTTCCTGACACATATAAGTCAGCTTTAACTTGTCCATTGGCAATAAGACTTATTGCATTCCATTGAATGATATAGATCATCATGAAAAATGTTAATATAATCAGAATCATCAAAAGATTTCACCCTCAGACATATCCACTCCTTCCTCCATCTCATCCCCCCCTCACAGCATGGATCATTTTCACATGACTTGTTCTCATAAACTTATGCAGTGACTGAGGAGCAAAATCCTTTAAACCCAAGACCCTGACAGCTGCTTCAGACACAAACTTCACTACAGTGCATTCAGAGTCTTTTGTTGCAGACTTATGCCAAAATGTAAAAGAATTTTTTTTTTTTTTACTCAATACCTTATAATGACAAAGTGAAAACAGAATTTTATTAATATTTGCACATTTATTCAAAAGTAAACACCAAAATATCACATTACACAGTATTCAGACACTGCTATGATGCTTGAAATTTAGCTTAGGTTCCTCCCATTTTTCTTTATCATCTATGAGATGTTTCAATACCTTGATGGGAGTCCACCTGTGGCAAACTCAACTGATTGGACACACACCTGTCTATATGAGGTCTCACAGCTGACAATGCAGATCAGAGCAAAAAACAAGCCATGAGGAGAAAGGAACTACCTGCAGAGCTCAGGGACAGGATTGTGTTGAGGCTCAGATCTGGACATTGATACAAAAACATTTTTGCTGCATTGAAGGTTCCCAAGAGCACAGTGGACTTCATTGTTCTTATATGGAAGAAGTTTAGAACAACTGGGACTCAGGAGCAATTGGGGAGAAGGGCCTTAGAAAGAGAGATGACCAAAAACCCATCATAAAGCCTCAACCCTGACCAGTCTCCCTGGTGGGATTGGATGGAGCAAAGCACTGAGATGAATAATTTCATGAAAACCCGGTCTGGAGTGGTCTGAAGGTTCACCTTCCAACAGAACAATGGCCTTCAGCACAAAGCCAAGACAACATAGGAGTAGCTCAGGGACAACTCCGTAATATCCTTGAGAGGCCCAGCCAGAGAAGTGACATGAAACCAATGGAACATCTCTGGAGGGACCTGAAAATGTCCAATAATGTTCCCCATCCAACCTGAGCTGTATAGGATCTGCAGAAAATAATGGCAGAAAATTACCAAATCAAGACGTGTAATGCTTGTCTCATCATACCCAAGAAGACTTAAGGCTGTCTTTGCGGTTAAAGATGCTTCAAATAAGTACTGAGTAAAAACATAACCTGGCCTGATCTGGATTTCTACTGAGTCAGCAGATGGAGGTTCAGTATTTACCATCAACAGCATGAATCCATGGACCCAAACTGCCTTGTGCCAACAATCCAGGCTAGTGGTGGTGGTGGTGTAATGGTGTAGGAAATGTTTTCTTCACTCACTTTGGGCATCAATGCCAATCAATCATGGACTGAATGTCACAGTCCATCTGTGTACTGTTGCTGACCATGTTCATTGCTTTGTGTTCCATAAAGAATGATGTTCCATGTCACAAAGCTAAAGTCATCACACTGGTTTCATCAACATGACATTGAGTTCAGTGAACTTTAATCGCCTTCCAAGTCCCCAGACCTGAATCCAGTTTCTAGGTGAAGTTTCCAATATCTGGTGGAATCCATGTCATGAAGAACTGAGCCTGTTTGAGAACAAATGGAGGAACTACCCAGTGTTAATAGGGTGTTCCTATTTAAGTATACGCTGGGTGTATTACTTGGCCTGAAATTGCAAGGCAACCAGCAGAGACTACAAAAAGTTATTGGTCCTGAACAAAAAATTGTTTTTAAACTTTGTTTTATTTTTTACACATTAAACAAATAATATATAATGTGTTAATGAGTGAGCTGAGAGGTGCTGGTAGACAGATTGTGTTACTTCTGGACAGTGAGTCAGCTCTTTCCCATTTCCAGTCTTTATGCTAAGATAAATTTGCTGGCTGCATATGAGTCAACCTCATCAGCTATCTCACGGCAAAGAAAAAGGGTGGACTGGCCACTGGGATTAGCGGGAGTGGGGTGCTTAACAATTGGGCCAATAAATATCAAAATAAAGACAAGAAAACTGCTGTTGACAATCTATTGGTACGTGCCTTGGTTGACTGGCCCATAGTGTGGTGTGGTTACTGGGCCATATGGGGGTGGGAAGGGCTGAAACAAGGGTGTGCTGAAAAGTTGAGAGAGAAGAAAAATAACTCTCTCAGATCCAGCATTGCCCTCAGAGCCTTGGAAAAGCAACAGCAATATGTTATGGTTGATGATGATCAGGCTTATTAGGCTTGCTAACTTTTTAGCTAAATCAGTTGCAGAAGAAGAAGAAGCTAACAGTTACACAAGTATCAATAAGACTAATGTGATGGCTGACTTTTTTTTATTCGGTAAGCTTAGAGACTAATCACAAGTCAGAGCTTTTTTCTGGATTTAATGAAACAAGAACTACTAAATGATAACTCTTAGCCCAATTTCTCAACTCTCTGCGGTACTTGCTGTCTAGTTGAAATTCTTATCTTGTATGTACACTATAATAATCTATTGTTGTAATTAAGAGTTCAAGTGAGGTGATAACTTTACTTGAAAAATTGCATTAAACTCTCAAGTATGCTGTAATAAAGGCCTCTAAAGTCTCAAATCTATCTATTTCCCAAGCCTGCCCAAACATTGACATTTTTATTTTCAGTTCTAACATATTTTGAAAGTGGGTAAAAACATGTTGAAGTTTGGACAAATGAAAAGTATTGTCTCTTGCATAACACACACATTGGCGTCCTTCAGTGGAAAATACCAGAGCTGTTCGTTCATTATTTGTTTGTGAAAATTAAAAAGATAATGAATAAAAACACTTACTCAACATCTGTTTAAAGTATTGGATGTCTGCAGGAAGAACAGTTTCAATACTGATGTTTAAACTATTATTAATGCAACAAACTTCAGTTATTGCAGAGTCCGAGTTAATTTGGAGACTGTTTGAGATTCAGCACAGAGCAGTTGTCTGGTGTGGTTTTAAAGCAGTGGTGAAGATGAGGCTGTGGATCGATCTTGCTGTCTGTCTGAGTTTGTGTAAAACCAGGGAAGCGAGTCATGTTTTCCTGCTTCCTCAACATTCCCATCCTGGAAGTTTTTGATTGATCCGGAGCACCGTCGGATCGGAAGCTCAGCGTGCAGATGGGAATGAGAGGCACCTCGTCACGGCCTGTCAATCACAGCCACCCCACACATGCATACACACACACATACTCTGAGCAGCTTACACACTTCATAGACTTGCCTTTTCCCTACGGGAGAATAACCACAAGAATATTTAGTTCCCCCACATTACCAACCACCCACAGACACACTCATGCTCACACATGGCCACACACACACACACACACACACACAGACGATTGTTCAGTCATCTGGCCTCTTTTTTCCTGCCTTCTTTGTATCTGTCTTCTCTCATGTGGTAAATGCTTGCAGTTTTTGACAGGAACACAAGAAGTTTTTTTTTCCAGTTTCATCACTGTCCTCCTGATCACGCTTAGAGAACATGACGGCATGTTGATGTAAGATGTCTCCAGATAACCACCATGGAAAAGCTAGGACCATGTCTGAAACTTACATAAGAAAGAAGGCACATCTGACAGGCATTTTAAATTCACTCCATTTTGGCAGCTGAACAATTCAAAAGTAACTGGTTTTATTAGGTTGTCACTGGGACGAGGAAACTGATGATCAGAGCTGTGAATGAATTCAAAATGAGGACTTTAAATCTTTTTAGCCAAGACTGTTTCAAAATTTATTTCCTATAATGATCAAAAACATAAAATTATCATCTGGCAAAAGTATCTGGACGCTCATTACAGCACATCCATATATTTAGTCTCTGGTCTGACTTGTTTATTGAAATTCAGTTTCGCACATGTATATCCTGTAAACATATCCTTTTACATAGCAGTAAGTCAAACACTGGTCAAAATCCTAACCCAACCCTTCCCAGTAAGCACTGACTTTGTAATCTGCAGGTCTTGTTTGGACTTCACATCTGTCAAGTGTTTTCATATGTCTACATTAAATTTCATTAATTATTTAACAGTATTTGCATATTTCATGTTCATCTATGAAGTTACCTGAAATGTACTGTACATAGAAACACTGTTTAAAACAGCCTGTTTAGCCACATTTATCTTCTTTGTAATGGAGATTTCAAAGCGTATTTGTATCTGCATGTTACCAAATCAGTGCTTACTAGTGCATCCTCATATTGTCAGGCAAGGGTATTATCAGGACTATGTCTAAAATCAGAGAAACTAAACATCTTCTACTCTGAACAAATATATAAACACTACTCTGTTTTTACTCCCTCTTCATGAGTTGAAAATAAAGATCTAAAACTTTTCATCTGAACACAAAAGACACACACACACACACACACACGCAAACACACATGCAGATATACTGTGATGAGATCCTGAGGCCCATTGTCTTGCAATTCATCTGTTACCATCACCTCATTTTGCAGCATCATGTACACAGTTCCTGGAAGCTGAAAACATCCCAGTTCTTGCATGGCCTGTGTAGTCACCAGACTTATCACCCACTTAGCAGGTTTGAGATGCTTCGGATCTGTGTGCACAACAGTGTGATCCACTTCCTGCCAATATCCAGCAACTTTGTACAGCCATTGAAGAAGAGGTGTCTAACAATCAACAACCTGATCAACTTGGTGCAAAGGAGATGTATAGCACCGCAGAGGTCACAACGGATACCGACTCATTTTCTGATCCATGACACAGAGGTTTCATCTGCCTGGTTTGATCACTTCTGGATTTTACCCATCACAACATGATAGAAATTACTGATCTAGTTCCAAAATCTCATCAACTGATCTTTAAGCTGAGGGTCAGTGGCTTGATCATAGAGATGCTCCTGACTTCACACTGACAGAGGAGGAAAGAAACTACAGTACATTACAGCCTCTTTTCTCTAATCACTTCCCAGCATCCACTTCTGCTCTTCACTGTGTGGCTGAGTCTTTCTGCTTTTGCAGATCTGTGTTTGTTGTCTAGTTATTGAGTGAAGAACGCATCAGAGTTGAGAGTGTGTGGGACTTATTCCTCACAGGAAATAAAGAAAACACATTCACAGCAGATAACCTGAGTCAACTCCAAGTATACATGCTCATTGCTCCGAGGTGTAACACCATAATGATGCCCAGGTAAACAAATAGATATGCTGAAGAAAAACAATAAGTGGGAAGCTGTTGACAGGCAGGACTACTTTGGAGAAGTTCACAACAATGGAAGATAAAGTTTTCAGGGGAAATAAAGAAAATTTGACTTGGCTACAATTTCTCACTTTTCATTTCCTTTTATCTTCCTCCTCTCATTTCCTCTCCCTCCTCTTCTTTTATCAATCCACACCTGCTCGCTTGTTTCTCCTCTTTCTCCTGCATATAGGTGTATTTGTCTCTGGTGTACAGTTAATATACACAAGCACAAAAACAACCTAGTGTGTCAGTATATCCAACCCATCTGCCTGGCAGGACACTGACTCTTCAGCAAAAACTTGGACATTTTTTAATTATTCCTATAGTGTCTGTGCATTGAAACTACATTATGGTGAAGTGGTGGTTAAAGGACCAATGTGAAAGATTCAGTGGCATCTAGTGGTGAATCCTCCTCCCCTCACCATTCCCTTTCCAAGTGTGTGGGGGAACCTATGGTGGCCTTCAGGTAACATAAAAACACATAAGGCCCTGTGGTTGGGGCCACTGTAGGAATGTGGTGGTGCAACATGGTGGGCTCTGTGGAAGATGACCCCGTATCCTGTGAAGATATGAAGGGCTCATTGCAAGCTAACAAAAACATGATTCTTAGTTTCAGATGATTATACACCATTGAAAACACAATTATACATATTATATTCCATTTCTACCAACGGATTCCTCTAAATCCTACACACTGGTCCTTTAAGTTTAGTTCAACTAATAATAGTTGGTACTTCAGAAGTGTAGGAGGTGAATATTTTGACAATTGGCACCCTCTAGTAGTATCAAAGCTGATCTAACTAAAATAAAAAATCCCACACTGCTGTCTTGAATGTGTCCGGAGGGGGTCTGCAATCTCAGGTTAATAATCCATCATGAGCTAATTAAAGCAGCCTAACTTTTACTGCAGGTGTGATCACTCGATTGTGATTGGACCAAAACAGTTGTGACATATGCACATAGACAATAAAATAGGTGTAATGTATAAAAGCTACAAAAAGCTTGATCTAACCAACTAGAATAATAATTTTGTAATTTGCATCTGTATAGTGCTAATTGTGAGATAAATAAAGAGTTTGGTGACATTGGTGACGTAATTAGAGCTCAACAGGCTCCAATGGGGGCAGTAGCTTGGGGTTGGTGGGGGCCATTGAGGTCGTTTGCATCTAGGATGAACCTTTATCATCACTCAGGCCAGATGGGGCACATCTGCACACAAGTTGTTTGTTGTTTTAATAAACAGATTGAAATTAAACTTACTGAGCACACTGATGTTCCCAAGGTGATAAACTATTTTGAGGCCTTTAGTTTAGTTTGAGGTTTGTTCATTGTAATATGTAAAACTTTTATCTTGTGTGGTGTTAGTACCTGATCACACCATGAAATGGTAACACAGTAAAGATCCTTTGCATGTTCTCAATAAACTGGTGGTGCTATTGGCCCCTCACCAGATAAAAAGTTAACACAGTTAAATTAAGTGAAAGTATAGGTACCAATAACGCCATCTTTCAGCAAACTGCAAACGTTGCTGCATCTATTGTGTGGAACTGTTTGTACACACCTTCAATATTGCTCTTGTGCAAAGACTGGAGGTGGTTGCTGATTAATGCCCATTGATTTTGAGTCACAGGTTCAGTAATCACATGTAAGTAGAAATTTTCAGGTGTTTGTATACTGTTGTCATGTAGTGTAGTAACTACTTGGAGGTTATACAATGCCAAGATTTGTTGAACTGGTCAACAGTGCAAAATTGCACATCGAAGTTCACCAGAGTTTTGGTCTGAAATTTCACCTGTATTGGATTCTTTGACTCTCAGTGGGACTTTTGTGCTGTTTTTGTGTAGATTTCAAGGTAGCATAGGTGGAGATACTCTGGCTTTTAGTTTGTACTATGAGCTTTGGAAATGGTGGACCCTTTCCTTCCCATGATGCAACTGAATAGCATCCTCCATTAGACCTACATCTGCCATTTTGTAATGTAGATTTTCATCACCAAGGTTATTTTTCATACCTCCACTTCCTTTTCCCTTTTCATACTTCCATTTGTTAACTAGCTGTGTGCCAATTAATTGGCTTATTGGCTGTGTGTTAACTAGCAAATGCTCTTCTGAAGATATAGAAGAATCCCTAGAGAATCCTCCTGAGAAGCCACAGCTAAAACAAAGACTTACATTAAAGATACATTAAATGTGAGTGTGAGTGACTCAGTCTGTGTGCGCGTCTGTCTGTCAGTTGTGTCTAAACAGAGAATGAGAGAGAGAGGAGCAAATATTTGCAATAAGTAGTAATTTCACTTGCCTGACATTATTATGAACAAAACTGTTCATAATAGATGAATTTACTTATTAATGGATGATGCTGGAATACCTTCAAACTACTACTCGCAGGCCTCCTCACCATCTTTAATGCCTCATTCAGGTCTGGCTGCTGCTCAGGTCCCATCACCTGACCTGAAGGCAGTGTCAGAATTCTTTCTTTGGACCTAATTTAATGATAACATATAAATGTGTTGAAAACACATTGCAACTTGCAACTAACCCATCTCTAGGGTTCAGAGAGAATTGTCTGAAAAAGAGAAAATGGCATCAATAACATGAAAGCATGAATCCACCCTGTTGAGTTCACTGTAGTCAAATGGCCTCCACAGTCACCAGATTGCAATCCAATAGTGGTGGAACGGGAGATTTGCATAATGGATGTGCAGGCGACAAATCTGCAGCATCTCCGTGATCATGTCAATATGAACCAAAATCTCTCAGGAATGTTTCCAGCACCTTGTTGAATCTATGCCACAAGAATTAAGACAGTTCTGAAGGCAAAAGGGGGTCCGACCTGGTACTAGCAACCTGTACCTAATTAAGTGGCTGGTGAGTGTAGGAGGAGGGGCCCAATTTGGAAAATGTCGTCCCCCTGTCCATAATTCCTAATTGCTGGCCAAGTCTCCAGTTTACCAAAGTCCTCAAGGGCCACAGAAGACATTATACAGCTGTTTTCAAAAGACATACTCTGAAATAACTGAGCTTCAATACCCTCAATGTGGCATTAAGTATTTTATTTGATCAAAGACATTTTTTGTACCGTTGTCAAAACAGGAGTCACTTTGAGTCTTTAGGAAACATTTCAGCCTTGCAGCCTCTGAGTCATGCAAATGTCTGTGTGATGACAGAGTTTAAACTGTTCTGATACACAGCGCGCATTTGAAGTTTGTTGAGGATTAAAGTCACAGACTGATTTTTTCGGTGTGGTCCAGCAGGCTGCTCAGCCATCCACCCAATGCACAGACAGCCATCCAAACAGCTCGCCAGGCATGAAACCAACAGTCCACCCAGCCACATACACAGTCTTGTCAAAACACAGACAGAAGTATTAGTCCTTACAAGACACACATAATCCCAGGGGGCAGAGGAATAGACCTGCTCTGCTGTCCGCTACTGTAGTTTTTGATATGATATACCAATACTGGACGACCTCATGTGCTTTACAGACTGATTTGTTCTACTTGTGGATGGGCCACAGCCAACACAGGGATGTCTGTGTGTGATTGCATCAGCAAATACACACACTTCTTTGCGTCAGTGTTACTGAAATTTTGTTTCTTCTTCAGTTTTTCAAGTCTACATAAAAACACTCCATGTAGTTTTAAATAACTTGAAGCAAAATCATTAGCGATTCAACTGCAGAACATCGCCACTCTGTCAATTACATATAAACCATTATGTCAATTAATTAATTGTGCATGCATTTATTTATTTATTAATTTTGCTCTGTTTTTTTTTTTTTTTTTTTTTTTTTGAGGTTTCTGAGGTGTTTGATCAAGTTTTTATTTATAGCAGTCACGCAAGCTGGACTAAAGCATGACAGGTTGTCTAAAGCAGAACAGCTCGTCTGTAAGATGTGATGTATTTAATGTAACTGAGCAATATTCAAAGCACTGCACATTAGTGTATTATTGTTTTTTTGCCATTTAAAAATAAAAAAATACACATCAATTAGAACAAAACCAAAGCACAAGTGATATCGCTCCCTACATCTGATCTCAGAACAGCTTTCTGTCACATAAATGATCTGATGCCTGTTTGCACCCATCATGTAATGTACTGCCCTCTTATGGTGGCAGCACTCTCTTGTCTCTGAAGCTAGCTTGACTACCAGCTGTTGTATCTATAGTTTTTGTCATTTTCATGGGCATGTCCAGGTCCCATGGACAAAGGCTGGAGCTTGTCAAGCGGATAGGGCACCAGCAACATTCATAGGGTTGGTGGGAAAATTAAGTGGACAAATTTCAGGGGTTGAGATGCTGGTGAATTTTCTCATGATCACCTGCCTCTCATTAGGTTGAATTCAGGGGTTATGGCCAGTATTAGAAAAGTAAGCCCTCTGGCAGTGCATACAGTGTTATTCTAGGTGACTGTGTATTTTTGACCTACGGTACTGTTCTTCATTTTCTTCCTGCAGCTCTACATGATCTCTCAAGCTAATGGATATGTGGTGTTGTCTATAAATGGAGATATTTTATTGCATGGCTTTAGTGGTAGTAAGGTTGTTATTTCATCCAGTGAGCAGCTTACACACATGGATCAAAATAACGTAAAAGCTCAGAGAACTCATTTTCTGTTGCAGCATAGAAGAATCGTTTCTGAACCAAACACTCATATGAGACCTAGCTACGGATAGACGGCTGCTAAAGAACACGCTGTAATGGTCAGAGACAGGGCTACAGGGCTACTGAAACGTAATCAATAGCTACCCCTTTTGACACAAATCGAGGAAATTGCCCTATTGGTGGTTGCATACAGGTGTAAAAGCTTCAAGTGCTTCTAAAAATGACTCTTGCCAAGGTTCAGTGGAGGGATGAGACTGGAGATAAAGATCCATTTATCATTGTCCATCAGAGAGTCAAGAAGCTTAATAAAGTCAAAGCTTCGGTACCTAATAGGACTGACTGACTATGACATCGAGGGTGAAGCGGTACAGGGCTAGGATACTAAGAATCTTCTCCAGAATATCAAACACCTTTTCGGCAGCAAAAAAACGCTGCTGATTTTCCTTTAGCGTTCCTCACGCATGAGTCTCCAATAATATGCATGGTTGGATGAGGAGCAGTTGGTGGAGGGAATTTCCCCTGGGTTGACAGAACAAATGGTGAAAGGACAAGGAGTGGGGTGGGAGCCCCTCATGGAGCAGTGAGCCCTGGGGCGGTACGAGTGCACAGGTTTGGTGTAGTTATCATAGGTGACAATGAACTGTGGGTTCCATGTGACTGCAGGGGAGATGGGAGAGGCCATGATTCTCCCGCCTTAATGGAAAGCAAACACCGTGGTGAATATTTGACTGATTCGTTCAACATCAACACATTTGTGACTTGCGAAATACATAAAAACATATCCTCATTATGTTTATACAAAATGTAATCCAGTCGCAACTACATTCCGTACAAAACATATTTGTTTAGTTGTAAAGAAATATACCATTAGGAGACAGTGTTGGTCTTGGAGTCATCTTAGCACACCAACAACTTCTACAGGGTGTAGCCACTGCACTCAACCATCTCTGTTCAGACAGATTATCACATTGTGGACTGCTGTTAAGAGATTACTTGGTAACTGTTTCCAGTTTTATGCAAACCAGCAATTCTTCATCATACCTTCTGAGAACTTTTTTTTTTTTGCAAGACATGGCTGCAGACACAGTCTTTAGCGAAGGAGTTCACATGCTTTTGATGTCTTGATATCTGAGTGACACCTTGAAGGACCTTCTTCAAATTTGGCACAAATGTGCACTTGGACTCCAGGATGAACAGATTAGATTTTGGTTGTACAATATGGTGTGTGTATTAGTTTAAACAGATTGTGTTGGTTATATATTGTAACTTTAATAAAGATCTGACCATATATTTTGACAAATGTGTACAATATTGCAGATAATTACAAAAGGTTCACTTCACTTCTTTCTGCCAATGTATATTTGTACAATATACACATACACACATACAGTACAGTCAGTGAGCAGTCCTGCAATAAATCCTACCTACATGAAGATTATAATGCTCAGTTTTTATTGAAATTCTTTTAGAGAGGTGTTGATTCGACTTCATGCTGCAGTTTGTAGTTCTGTTTAATTGTATTGTACAATTATTGTGTTGCGATTATGCCCACCCCATTTACATAAATGAGGGTTCTGTCCTCACTAAGCGTTGTCCCCATGAACACATACACGCAGCTATACCGACAGCGAAACACTCCCCTCATCAATTTGACTGTTTAATCAAGATAACTTGTAAAACTGTAAACAAAGAACAGGAATATACAAATTAAAATGTTGCATGACTAGATAACATCACAATTAGTTTGAGAGCTACAGTATATAACATCTTCCACTACCATATACAGTATACACAGATGAGTATTAAGCTACCAAATAGGTTAAATAAGAAGTTAGTCTGTAAATCCAAAGCAAGGCCATTTTCGTACAAGTTAATAAAACATATTACCTAATGTTACTGTATTAAACAACAAATAATAATGCACCTATGCCACTCTTAGGCCAATAAACGATGTCACTCACGGCTGACGCAATATATGAACCGTGAGGGAGAGGATGCTGATGGATTGTAGCCAGCAGTAATGTGGTGGTCGCTAACTGAGAGAAAATGAAAGTGCCTCGTGTTGCTGCGGTTAATAAAAGTAACTATACAGACCAACCACTTGGGGTGGTAAATGCAATATGAAACAGATCTAGTTCCATCACAGTGGTCTCTGTATAATGTAGCACAGTTCAACAACACCACAACCTACATTCTACAGAAAGACCAAGGCTTTGAAGTTAAAGGCAACAGGTCTTCTCATGTCAGGTCACCAGTGGTAATGCGACCTGCATCTATTACCCACTCCTGGGTAATTAACCCTCACCCCAACTTTGGGAAGAGCTACAACGCATTCAGAAAGTCTTCAGACCCCTTCACTTTTTCCATTTTTTATGTTGCAGTTTTATGTTAAAATCATTCATTACATTATTCTACACTCAATACCACAAAATGACAAAGCCAAAACAGAATTTTAGATTTTTTTTTGAAAGTTATTAAAAAGAAAAAATTGAAATATCACATTGACATAAGTATTCAGACGCTTTACTCTTAGTCGAAGCACCTTTGGCAGTATTACATCCTCATAGATAATCCAGCAGGATTCATGACTTTCCATATCACTGGGGGACTTCTGTGTTTGGAGGGTGACACTGTGCTAAAGCAAAAGTGCTCTTTTTCACCAGCAATGTACAAAATGCAAGAATTGGCTACTGAATGCCCTTGAATGCCTTTTATTGTGACCAGCCCAAGGCACACCTATGCAATAATCAGGCTGTGTAATCTGCAGCTGGTTACACCACACTTGTCAAGTGGATGGATGATCTTGGCAAAGGAGAGCACTGATTTAAACACATTTCTGAAGCAAATTAAAGAGAAATAAACACTTTGCGTGTAGAAAAAAAATCTTAGATCTTTTATTTCAACTCATGAAAAGTGGAAGGAAAAACAAAAGTGTTGCATTTTATATTTTTTGTTCGGTGTATGTTTTCTTTTTTTTTTTTTTTACCTGTTTCTGAATTTCCTCATCTTTCCCTGTACTAAAACAATCATGAAATCTGGATATTATCCTCACCTGGCTCTTAGGACGTGAGGCATTAGTTTTATATTGGATGTGAGCCGAAGTTTTTAGTTTATATTTGTATATTTTAGTTATTTTTGCCTATATTAATGTTTCTTTTTGTATTTAATATTATCATGAACAATGCTTCATATTCACCTTTTGTCATACAGATGAGTAAGGAGATATGTAATTCTTTGTCTGCCTCTGTTAGAATCAGCACTATGGACATCCAATGGAGTCCATTGGTCCCTTAAGTATGGTGAGTGTGGTTTGCCTCCTGGGTTATGATATTTGTTTTTTTTTTCTGTCACATATGTGAAGCAGAGACACATTTTAGGGAAATCTGAAACTAAGGTGCAACCAATAAGATTCAACTGAGTAATAATGTGGAAAAAAAAGCCACAATGAAAGTGAATGTATCCAGTTTGTGTCCTCGTTTTTTTTTTGTCGAACCTTCAGCTGAGATCCTGGATGGCTTTGCTCTGCTGGCTGTCTGCACAGCAGACAACAGTAGTGTTGGCATGTTTTCATGTGTTCCGAGTTCAGAAGAGTGATTGATTCTCTGTCACTGCTGGAAACTTCAAAAAGAGCTTCAAATGACTCGCAGTTAACGGGCCCTCTGCTTCCAGACTGCTCCTTTTTTCAGTCCTTTAAAATCTTATTAGACATCACATCAGTGACTCCAGACTTATTCAGCTGTGTCGCTCCCACTAGGATAGCCACTTATCCTGTCAACCCCCCCTACCCACTGGACATGGCAGGACCCTTATTAACAGGCAAAGCTCCAGTGGGTCGTACCAAAACCCTCATGGGTGGGGGTGATGGTGGTCATCAACACTGTGCCGCTGCACTGCTGAGTGACAGCTAAACGGCTTAAAATGTCACTTTGAATAAGAAGTAGGCCACACACAGGGACTCACACACACAATGCATGCAGGGATTCCCACCCACACAAATGCGTACCTGCCCACACACACACACACACACACACACACACACACACACACACACACACACACACACACACACACACACACACACACACACACGCAACACTTAAATGCATATATACCAGATTGTAGGGTCTTTTTGTTTGTGTAGGGGTCAGTCTTTTCTTTGTCCTGAGTTCCTCATGTATTAAAAAGTAAAGGATCCAAAAAGTAAGTGTCTGTGAGACATTAACACACCAGAAAAGTTCTACATGAGATGAGAGATTTTTTTTTTTTTTGTTAATGACATGTTTCTTCTTTACGCTCACTGAACAATATCTGATGAAAAGTGTTTGCAATGAGAATCATTTCCTCTACTATACAGTCTAAAGTCTGACATAGAGCTTTTCTCGCTAGTATCCATGACAGGACTTGGGCTGTGGTCAAAAAGTCTTTGTTTTTTAGGAAGGTTCCTAACTGATTAGGGGAATGCAGTGACATATTAAATACTTTTCAAATAAATGGCATTATTATTGTCCCTCTCTTTTCACTATTATGTTTTTATTGTTGTTAATATTATTATTGTCACTAATGTTATTGTTATTATCATTTTTTCTTAAAAGCCTCCCGTGGACAAGCATTGAGAATTAACATGTGTGCTAACACACTCAAGCAATGCATCTGGTTCATCCACTGTAATTGTGATGTCCATGTCAAATTATATATATATAAACAATTTTTTGTTGCGAACAACAACTCACATATGCGGTCTGTTGATACCAGGTGTTATTTTACACCAATGTGGAACAATTTTGGTATAATGCGACACTGAACTGAATTGGTCTGTTGTTTCTTTCGTCCCAGCCAGTTCAGATAAAAGAAACAGTGGTGGGACAGATGAAACAACAGTATAAATTTGAGTTGTTTATATTTTTCTTGTTTTTATTAAAATTGTCTGACAATGCCTAATGCCTGACAATGGTAAATGTAATTTTTAATGGCCTATCAATCAATGATGCACATTTGGATTTTTCTTTTTTTGTGATGTTCTCACCCTGACTCTCCGCATATTCTGTTGGTACAATATGTCAGACACGTTTTAATAAATGCTGTGAAGCGCTTATTAAAACAGCTGTTTCAATTGTCCCGACAGTGACTCCTGACTGTTAAACCCAATTTGCGTCGACACTGAAAAGCTCTGACAATACAAATTTCTGGAGCTGTTAAAGTACTAATTAATCTGTCATATTATCATGTCAATGACACTTGAAACAAACACAACTTATTTAAAATAATACCCAAAAACTGACAATTGACTGAATTTACTTATCGCAGTCCAAAACAGTCTCCCAGGTAAAACTCCACAGAAGTACGATGTATCCAAGCAACATTTTGCGGGTCTAGTAAGCAGTGCGTGCTTTACATGCTGATGAAGTTTGACAGATCTGACTGATAATCGCTGTGTTTCATTCAGCCCTCATTTCATTTGTCCCAGCTCTCCCCTACGACTATCTAAGCAGTAGTCATGATAAGAGCTGGTCCAGTTCTCTAAATGATAAAGAAAGGAGCTTCAATGCTTCCTATCTTACCTCCTTTAGCAAAGGAAACACCGGACCATCGTTTCTGAAAGGAAAGAAAATGCTGTCACACAATTCCTTGCTGCAGCAACATTTATAGCGATGCACCCTTGTAGTTTCCTCGCGGCAGACCCACACCACATAAATGAAGAAACAACACCAACACCAACACCAAGATTGATATACATGGATCTATTTATTATATATTTACAATATATTTTGTGTGTGTGTGTGTGTGTGTGTGTGTGTGTGTGTGTGTGTGTGTGTGTGTGTGTGTGTGTGTGTGTGTGTCCAGGTCATTCACTGTCCCTCTGGATGTGGAGCTCACTGAATATAAGGAGGAAGTGTCTCCACCTGTCACCTTTCATACACTGACCACATGTCAGACTGCAACCTTTATTATTCATAAATAAAACTGAAGTAGTACATTAAAGAAAAATATTGGGTCTTCAGGTTTTTTGTATGAACTAAATTAAAGCGGAGGAGTTTGTGCCAAATGTCAGTGGGTTTGGGTTCTGTTCAGACACGATGGTACCAAACTCTGCAACCTCACAGGAAACTGCACACACTCACTGCACCCAGCTGTTCTTCAACAAATATTGACCTCCTTTAATCCTGTGCATTTTTTCAGAAGATACTTTTGTCCAAGGAAATTCCACCTGACTGGTTTGATATATGGGAATTTTTTTTCTGTAACAACTTCGCTCTCTTTAAATCTGAGCAGAGTAGCTGCACTGAAATGTCTGGAGAGAAGCTTCTTCTTCTTTTTGTTTGAATGTCCTCTAATTGTAGCCTGCTGTGTGATGAATATTTACTTACTTTCATATAACATTCTCAAATTAAATTAAATTTTAAATAATGGTTGCAAGAAATATAGGATGCCCTTTTCACACCGTTTTACTGGTGTCATGTTTGACATCACAAACCTACCAGAAAACAGGGTTAATAGACAATAGAGAGCAACATGGAGGCCAGCGGCTACATTACAGCAGTTACTTCTTTATATCTCTTACTTTAGCCTCTTCAAACTCAGCATCTGATGAACAATATTTGAACTGCTTCAACAGAGACAGAGGGAATTTGTGGCTAAGATGGGAAAGAGTTGCAGAAGTTACCAAAAGAGGCAATATGCATCAAAGCATTGTGCAAGAAAAGGGGTGAAAATTAGCATGTACACCAGGTGTGATGTTTCCATCACTGCAGATCTGAGCTGGAGCCATTAAGACCTGTTGACTAGATGCAGATTCCCTCTGAAGACAAAAGCCAGATGTTAGTGAGTGTTTTATATCCAGTGTGAAGCTTTTAAATGTCATGGTGCAATATTGGAGACATATACTTTTGGAAATGATGATATAGACATCCACGGTCGCTCCCTAATTGGGTCTTATCATCAGCCTCAACTACCAGTGGTGAAAGCAACATGGATAATGAATTACAAGTGTTACTATCCTTGTTGTCTTTGCTAGCAGCTTGGCTGTGCGCTTAGGGTCGTTGTCCTGTTGTAAGATTAATGTTCGCCCCAGTCTGAGGTCAAGAGCGCTCTGGAGCAGGTTATCATCAAGGATGTCTCTGTACATTGCTGCATTCATCTTTCCCTCGACCCTGACTAGTCTCCCAGTCCCTGCTGCCAAAAAACATCCCCACAGCATGATGGTGCCACCACCATGCTTCACTGTAGGGATGGTATTGGCCAGGTGATGAACAGTGCCTGGTTTCCTCCAGACATGATGCTTGGCATTCAGGCCAAAGAGTTCAGTCTTTGTTTCATCAGACCAGAGAATTTTGTTTCTCTTGGTCTGAGAGTCCTTCAGGTGCCTTTTGGCAAACTCCAGGCGGGCTGTCATGTGCCTTTTACTGAAGAGTGGCTTCTGTCTGGCCACTCTACCATACAGGCCTGATTGGTAGAGTGCTGCAGAAATGGTTGTCCTTCTGGAAGGTTCTCCTCTCTCCGTAGAGCAACGCTGCAGCACTGTCAGAGTGACCATCGGGTTCTTGGTCACCTCCCTGACTAAGGCCCGACCCAATCGCTCAGATTGGCTGGGTGGCCAGCTCTAGGAAGAGACCTGGTGGTTCCAAACTTCTTCCATTTAGGGACGATGGAGGCCCCTGTGCTCATTGGGACCTTCCTTTCTGTACCCTTCCCCAGATCTGTGCCTCAATACAATCCTGTCTCAGCGGTCTACAGACAATTCCTTGGACTTCATGGCTTGGTTTGTGCTCTGACATGCACTGTCAACTTTGGGACCTTATATAGATAAGTGTGTGCTTTTCCAAATCATGTCCAATCAACTGAATTTACCACAGCTGGACTCCAAGTTGTAGAAACATCTGAAGGATGATCAGTGGAAACAGGATGCACCTGAGCTCAATTTTGAGTGTCATGGCAAAGGCTGTGAATACTTCTGTGCATGTGATTTTTTTAGTTTTTTATTTTTAATATATTTGCAAAAATTTCAAGCAAACTTTTTTCACTTTGTCATTATGGGGTATCGTGTGTACAATTTTGAGGTAAAAATGCATTTAATCACTTTTGGAATAAGGTTGTAACATCATAAAATGTGGAAAAATACTTTCCAGATGCACTGTACGTGACTGATGTGGTCAGAGTAAACACTGTTGAGCAAACGTTACATACATGCATACCCAAGTAAAGTACAGATACTCTATAAAATATACTTCCACTACACTGATCCTCACCTCCATTAAAGCAAATGAACTACTTTCAATACATGTATAGTTACTGGAGGAGGCAGAGGAATCACTAAACATGAGACACAGCAAGCAGAGAGAGCAGGAGAGACAGAGGTAGAAAGAGAAGTCATCGCTAACTGCTAAAGAAACTAGCAGATTTGAATAAAATGTAAACAACTGGTAAACTCTACATCAGTTTTTTTGCCAGTGTTTGTAAGCTAGACAAGCTAACAAAGTAAAGCATAGCTCCACTTGAGCTAAACAAGTGGTTGTCGGAAACACCTTATATCAAGCCCCCTAAATACCCTCCATTCCACAGCCCTCCAAACCCAAGAACTGAGCTCTGAGAAAAGTCCCTTATATCAGTTGGTGCTGGGACTAACTGCCAACTCTCAAACACTCTCACCGGTCTTACAACAACAACAGCGATGCTTTCCAAACACCAATCAGACAGGGGTCTACAACCTTTATTATCAAAAGAGCCATTTTGCCCCCTCTTCCGCCAAAGAAAAATAGTCTGGAGCCGCAGAAAATAACAGAGCTTATAAACTTTTAAAAGTTTTAATCTTTTTTTTTAATTTTACCTGTTACATGGAATACAACAAACAGAAGTGCAGTGTGCATGTGTAGGCCTACTTTGAAATAAATTAAACAGTGAACTATGCAGGCTTATTTGAGTCCGTCCTATATTTCTGTAAAATTAAAATAAAAACTAGCCCACTTTAATATAAATAAAACATTTAGCTGCAGCTTAACAGCAATTGAAAATGCTTGAGCTGAATTCAAGCAAACATCAATTTGCTTGCTGGTGATGTTTGTTGCCATTTTAATGGTCCTGTCCTTGATGGTCTTTGCAGAGAGAGGCATTTCTCTAATTTTCTGAACAATTTCCTGTTTGTTCTTAAAGTCGGAGAATAGATGCTCTGATATTTTTATGAACGATTCTTTCATGTATTCTCCGTCTGTGAACGGCTTTCCCCTCTTTGCGATCTCCTGAGCTGCCACAAAACTAGCAGCTGTAGTTGACTGGAGAAGTGATCCACTTCTTGAAAGTATGTTTGCTCTGCTCACCTTTTCGTTGCAGTTCTGAAATTGCTCTCTTTCGCTCATCTTCAGTTGGGTATTTTTCAGCACATGCTAAGTGCTTGTTTTGAAAATGTCTTTCAACGTTACATTTTTTGTTGTTCGATAATTTCTCGCCACATATCAAGCACACAGTTAAGCCAGCGTCATTGGCAGTGATGGCAAATGAATCTGTCCACGCAGAATTAAACTCTTTATTTTCTTCTGAGACTTTTCTTTTTTGGGATTTATTCATGGTTAGTGCAGGGGTCGCACACTCCACAAGCCGCCAGCAGGTAAAGGCGAGGGCTATAGACGTTGTTGTGATGTATATTTTAGTTGACAAATTATAAAGAAAAAAAACTTTTTAAAAATTAGATGTTAAAGTATCACCTCAAACTCCAAGATAACTGTGCAACAAAATAAACAAAATAATAATATATAAATAAAAATTAAGAAATAACCGTTATTTATTTTCATGTTTTTTTTTTTTGTCAAGGCCAAAGGGAGCCACTACAAGTAGGCTAAAGAGCCGCATGCAGCTCCGGAGCCACAGGTTGCTGACCCCTGGTCTAAGAGCTAAAGACAGAATGTTTTCTGTCCCTAAACAGAGATTATATCTTAACAGTCAGAGGCAAATCTGAACCAAGTCCAGGCTCAGCAACCACAAACTGACAATGGAACAAGGATGACACAAAAATCATGGCAACACAAACAAAACAGAACACTTGGTCACTGTTTGACAATTGAGATTGAAACAGAGGAAACTAGAATTACCTCCTCATGGTTGTATGCCTCGGCACCGTATTTGCAGAACATTACGATGTCACAATGAAATTACATCATTTTATTATTTTATCCTATCAGACATTTGTGTCAAACTCTGTTGTAACTAGAGTATGAATTTGGGAGCTGTGGCCAAAACCGTGTTTTGTGAATAAACAGTGACCTTGACCTTTGACCTTTGACCACCAAAATCTAATTAGTCCAATTTTGAGTCCAAGTGAATGTTTCTACCAAATCTGAAGAAATTTCCTCAAGGCGTTCACAAGAATGGAACAGACAGACATATGGATGGACAACCTGAAAACATACTGCCTCCGGCGCAAACTGTCACTGGCAGAGAGACATAAAAATACTCCTGGGAGAAGGACACAGGACATCTCTTGCTGCCCAGTATATATCAACATGGCACAATCTGAGGGACAGGTAAAGACACACACACACACGCTTATGTGACTATTTACAAAAAGTCCCATGGGTTGTATGTATGTGGGTCTGTGCGTGATTATTACAACTCAGCCATGCAGACACATGTGCATGCATGTGTAATTCCTAACACACAAGCATGCGTGTGTGCCTATGTCTGTGTGCTCATCCTGTGGCTGCATATGCTTCTGAATCATAACAGTCAGGCTTCATCTAAACTCTCCAACCAACAACCAAGGAAACCAGCTGTTTATCTAAATATAGACTTATTAACAGCCCAGTACAATTTGTTATTGTTGTTTTATCTGTTTTCTGCATAGCCTTATTTTAATTTTTTTGCATGTATTTATGATTTTGTTGTAGGTAATTAATAATGATTTGGTGTAAATGTTTATGAGTATTATCACATTATTTCACACCAAATACTTGCTACGCCCTGCAACAATGGATCAATACTTAAAATATAAATTAAACACTCCGACCAAAATTGGCATAGAAAATCTCCTTCAGTGTGTTTTCCCACTCAGAGTCCAGTGGCATTCATCCTTTACTGGCCACTTCTCGCAGAGGACCCAGCCTTTCGTAGGTTGTGGCCTACTCATCAGGTGTTAATTGTCCAGTAAACCACTCTTCTAGGACCTGATAACTCCTTCCTGACACTGGGCAAAATACCCCAGAATACAGAGATGTAGTTGCCCAAATATTTCAAACAAATATCATGAAATCTAGACAGGACATGCTCCAATCATGGCATTGTAAGTTGTCATATAAAAAAATCTGCAGCTATGCTCCAGATTCTTGCAAGAATCTAAAAAGGATATCTCTAAGGATTCTTGGGGTTGTCGGACAGTGTGAATTTCTCCAACATCAGCCCAACTACTCAAATAGATTAGGCTCTGTGGAGCAGTGCCTCTTCAGGGATCAGTATCTCCGTGACCATGCTTCTGTCTAGGGGCTTTGAACCCTAATTGTCTTGGGGCAATAGCCAGATGAGTCAAGAGGAAAAGCGACTGCTCAAGGTCTTCAGGGTCAGGATTCGATAAGAAGCTGGTCAACTTTGGAATAGGAACACCCAGCTGACTCAAGTTCTTGACTTGAGGCCAGCTGACTGGAGGCTAGTATGCTAGTAGACAGCATGCCTGAGCCTAGCTGAAATTTTGAAATACTCCACTCATCACTCATGCTCTCACAGCTTTTCAGTAACAGAAAAAGATTCACTGATGGCAACAACTGTGCTGAACTTCACTGAAATACAAAATAAGTGATTATACACTTGGCCATTACAGAATAGACAGACCATGTTAACTAAAATGGGAAATTCATAAAGCCCTTTTTGGGGGCTTGGCTAAGCCAGTTCAGACTGAGAGGAACTGAATGCTGTTTTGTTTACTATATTTTCTTTGTAAATGTGTTCAGAAATGAGTTTTAAACCCTTGTACCTCCAGCACATCTATATTAATTCACCTTTCAGACAGGAAGAGATGTCAAAGACACACTGGGAAGAGTGTTTGTTGCCAGTGCATTAGGAGTCTTGCTTGCTTCTTGGCAGATTAATGGATCTGGAGATTAAAGCATCATTATGTAAGATAGTGATGTAAACATCCTTGTTATCCGCCTCTAAAGAACGAGCTGAGACTGCATTACAGAACACTGACCTATCCTTTATAATTGAAATGCAAGAAATTCACTCTGTCACATAGTGACATGTTTATTTTTCTGTTGTAAAATATCTTGCAGAGTATATTTGGTGGTTGGTTGTTAAAAAAACAAATTGAGGGGAACATCGTAAAAAACTGAAAAAAAAAAGATTAAAACATTTAACATTTAAAACTTTCAAATGTTATTGGTATAGGTCTAAAAAAATCCTGTGTCAAAAACTCTGATCTGCTTCATCATCACTGTGTGGGTGTGGTTTGATAAGATTTGACTGACCTGTCATCAGATTCTGATTCAAATAATCCCAAATCCTGACTGGACTATAGATGTTCAAGACATCATCATTTTCAAACTAAACCTTCTGACTTTAAACCAGTGACAAGAGCATTAAGAAAGAAAAGAAAATCAGTGAACTCTGTTGTGTGTGTTCATGTAAGACCTCCTTGATATAAGACGACCATTATCCATGGCAAACTAGAAAGATAGAGCTGGCAGTAGCAGCAACGCAGCTGACACACACACACACACACACACACACACACACACATGCAGTGTGTCTCAGCATGAGTGATATATAATATACAATAATACAGCATATAATTTGAGAATATCTGAGTGTGGCTCCCCCCAGTGGTAGTGTTTATGGTAGCATGGATAAAATAACACTAAAGGGGCTTTAAATAAACTGTCGGTCAATGATTTAACAGCTTGGTGAGGCTCATGTACTCATGTTACACTTTAGAAATAGCACATTATTTCCTTATTCCACACAAAGCTGGTTTAATAAAAAGTAAAGCATACACATCCCGAATTGAGTAAGCTCAAGTAATGTTAATTACCTTGCTTCACAGGCTGAGTTACAGATTGTAATGATTTTGTCACGACTATAGTTCCAAAATGTGAGAAGGTTTTATGGAATGAGTTGATGTTTTTAGTGAAAGGTTTTAGTCAGGAAAAGCTGGATTTGCTCCTCCTTTGGCACCGTTTGGTATGAAAAACCAACATCATAGACCAAAGGCATGTTTATTTGAAGTGGGCTTTGGGTTTGTTTTGTAGTTCTTAGAAATATATGAGGAGACTCTTGATCAGGTCACTTTCACAGTTACCTCACTCTGAATGATGTCTGATTTGGTGTGACTTCTCACACTGAAAGACTGAAATTAAGACTCAACCTTGCACAAAGAGCTATAATGCTATTAAATGTATCACACCTATGGTGGACACACATGCATGTGCATGGTTAAGTTCTGGCTCATTTCGCAGGTTATGTAACCTCTGCTCCTATGGTGGCAAGTTTACACACATCAACCATAACTCACCACTGATCACATGTTAGGCTGACTTTATGAACAGTTTCATCACATTGAGAGGATGATGCAGCATCAGACAAATGTCTAGCTGAGTATTAGACAATACCATGGATGTAGTTGGTTGTAATTAGCACGGCGTTAAGCAATAATGAACAAATTCTTTCATTTACTTACTTGTGTCGAGCAAATGAAGCCACATTGGAAGCATCCATTCAGAGGAAAAGTTGCAGTGCAGCTGAGGTTAAGCTAACAGGCTAGGCTATGAAAATGTAGCTAAGCGACCTTTCATTTCCAGCAGCTCTGTGAAAGCAGCACAGGCTGTCCATGTGTAACAGGCTGACTTTGTCATGTTTCTTTGCAAATTCATCACATCAAGTTACAGTAGGTAGAAAAAATTCATTAAATTCACTGTGGCGTTAAGAGACTACCAGCAGCTACTAGCAACTGTTAAGGTGAAATGTTTTCTTGTGTGTTACTTGGACTATTTGTACATATTTTTTTTAAACATATGTTTTTTCGGGCAGTTCTGTCTTTATTAGAACTGCTGAAACTAAGAGAGAGACAGGGAAGTTGGTGAAAGTTGGGGATGACATGCAGCAAATGGCCTCAGGCTGGACACAAAACCCAAACCTATGCAGTCAGGACTGAATCTTCATAGTAAGCGCTCCACCAGCTTGGTACTGATCTGAAAGAACTAAAATTTTTTTTAATTTCAACTGGATTATGTGAAGTACAAATATTCTACTTCTTCGCTTGGAGAAAAAAAAAAATGGCAGAGCATCGTTCCGCTGCGTCCCAGTCGGACTACACCTAAGCTTGCTTGGATATACTGTACTTCAAAAACCATGTATAAGGTTTTATGAAAAGTTGTTTCTGCATTTTACCCTCTTTTTGAATGTGTTTACCCAGTTGAGCTGTAATGTGCTGAGTTTCAACATATTTAAAATACATGCTATATATGCAACAGGTTGTAAAACGGCTGCATTTTCAGTTCTGTTTAAACAGCCCCCCCCCCCCCCCCCTAATTTTTTTGTTAATAATTGTGAATTGTTCTAACATTCTGTACTGTTAAAGATCGAGGTAAGATACCTTTCAGTCAGTAGATGGCACTATGGTGCTGTGGTGGATCTGCTAGAGGGATTATAGCTGCAGTCTCTGCACATCCGCAGCTCAGAAATAAAATGAGCGCTGGCCTGTGCAAGACGCTAACTTTGGTCCTCTCTCTATCAATCCACAGGTAAAACAATACTCACTTTTATATTCTTTAATTAGTTCTAAAACTAATGTAAATGTATTAATAGGTGGTTTGTAGTGTTGTCAGTCAGTTTGGAGGTGTGTAACGTAGTTTTTGTAGTGGAATGTATCGGTGTGTCACATGTCATGTCGGTAGTAGTTCACAGGAACGTCGGCATGTACAGTAGTTTTACAAGCACATGCACTTGATATTGAGAGTCCGTAACTGGTTTAAATGTGCTGTAAATATTGTTAAGATGTAGCCAGCCAAGTAAATGTTTTGAGGAGAAATCCCATGTTTCAGCTAGTTTTGTTTTCCCGGTTCACTGCCATATTGTAATTAAGCTGTCTTGTTCACTGTCGCCATAGCATGCATGTCTGGAAGCCTGTATGTGAAAAGAGGATACAGTATGTGTGTATTTTGTTAGTGCTGAGTGAATGTAACTAAGGTTATGTGCCAAAATGTTTGCGAGAGCTATAAATGGTAGGACAGAGTCACTTTATAATATAATAATTATTATTTTGGTACTGTAAAATTATTTTAAATTCATGTGTATTTATTTTCCTTTTTGTCAGAATGTTTTATATCACTTATTGTCATTTTGGTTGCACACTTGTTTGTTTAATTTATGAAATGTGTTAGTATTTAGTTTTCTTTCATATTTAATGTGGTGATTGAGTAATGAGCAAAGTGAATGAATGAAATGTAGCTCAGAGAAATAAAATGAATGCTGGCCTGTGCAAGACGCTAACTTTGGTCCTCTCTCTATCAATCCACAGTCCACAGCCACAGTTACTGTATCATAGCTACATAGTGTTCCCTAGCCTGTGTGCCGCTTGCTGTCGGTCCAGATTTCCCCTAGGTCTGGTGCCGGAAACATATAGCTTATAGAATGGATGAGATGCGACTATAGGGGCTGCTTATGCATTTGTATTAATGCACCTCTCAGTGGGTGGAATGTGTAAACAGGTATTTGTTGGACTGATAACTGTATCAGTGACAGATCAATGCATGTGTGCAGACTTTTATTGTGTTGTCTTTAACATTCTGCTATTCTTTTTAATTTCATACTTGTTCTTTAAATGTCTCATATTTAAAGAGCAGATTGTCAGTGAGAAGACATTAAGGTCAACATTAATTACGTTCTCATTTCTCTGCATCCCTCAGGCATTAGCTGAACCTCTCTTGAATGGAAGCCCGATGTGTGTGTGTGTGAGCAAGAGAGAGCACATTCAATGTTTACATGGATGTCCATCAAGGCTATCTTATGATAATAGACTATTTATCTTTTTTTTCTGTGTCTGTAGAGCAGTCCTCAGTGTTTTCTTCCTGTGTTGATTTGAAAGCCTTGCCTACAGTGAGCCCTAGGGCTGGATCATGAAAACCTTGTTCAAGCCTCTACAGAGACACAGCTACGGAAATATTAGCCAACAAAAGACTGACTATTGATAGTTTCTACCACTCAGTCATTCAAGAACAAACTGTTCCTCACTGTTGGTTTATAAGATGCCAAAGATATAGGTTATTATTCTCAAATGTTTTTATTTTGATTTTTATTTAAAGTTTTTATTTTGATAACAAGTACAATTGCTGCTACAAGGTCTGCATTTTTTTTACCTCATGATTATCCATCCACCCATCCATTTTCTTCCACTTATCTGAGGTTTGGTCACGGTGGCAGCAGGTCAAGCAAAGTACAGATGTCCAGATTTCTCTCTCCCTGCAACATTTTCCAGCTCTTCCAGGGGGATCCTGAGGCGTTCCCAGGCCAGATGAAATATATAATCTCTCCAGCATGTTCTGGGTCTACCCCAAGGCCTCCTGCCAGTTGGACATGTCTGGAAAACCTCCAATGGAAGGCACCCAGGAGGCATGCTAACCAGATGCCTAACCAGAACCACCTCAACTGGCTCCTTTCGATGTGAATGATGTGAAGCCTCATCTGTAGCATTTCATGATACGACCATATTTTTGTGGTTGTCTACTGATACAGAAAAATTTGGAATTTCTTTAGATTGCTTAAGAGACTTGAAGCAGGGGTAACTTCAACTAGCTGCCATCAAACAACTCCATAGCAGACGTACTTGCATGATGAATCTTAGTTGAGGCTTGTGTCATGGCTACACTCAGGAATCCAATCAGAACATTCACACCTCCCCATGGTATGTATGCACTCCTATGGCTCACATGTATCAGTGATTGGCATACATAATATACATTTACATTTATATACTCTCATTTAAAAGTCAGAATCAGAGCTAGTTAGAGATGTTAGGGTGTTAGAGGTGTTAGGAGAGGAGGTGCTCTCTAAAGCGATGAGTCTTCAACAGATTCTTGAGGATAGAGAGGGACGCCCCTGCTCTGATAGACTTTAGGAGCTGGTTCCACTACTGGGGAGTCACAGACTAGAATAGTCTGGACTGAGACTGCCTTATGTGCAGGGATGGTGAGGACAGACAACATTCATTAGAGGAACACAGTGGTGGAGAAGGAGCATAAGGCTGAATGATGGAGTTCAAAGTAGATGGTGCTGACCCAGAAGTCACTCTGAAGGCAGCATTAGTGACTTGAATTTGATTCTGGTGGACATGAGTAGCCAGTGGAGTGACATGCCCAGCTGTGTGCATTTAACTGAGTAACGTCTGTGACATTACCATTCTTCGGAGCCAAGACCAAATCCGTTCTGGAGGGAACCTCAGGGGCTGATACATAAGAAATACTAATGCTGACCCTACAAACCTAACTGAAGGGCTGGTTGTCACTCATACATCAAAGTGCTGATAAAGTTATAACAGTTGCCAAATTGGAAACCACACTTTAGAGACTCTAGTGCCTCCTACAATTAATTAATTAATTGTTTAAAAGTTAAATAAACAAGATAAAAGAGCCCTGGAGTTATCTGAAGGGATAAGGGATTGTTTGAAGGAAATAAATAGACTGAATTGTCTTGACTTTTATAAGCAATCACTGAAAATTCAGAATCATGATTTAAATATCAAACAAGATTTTTTTGAGAATGACATTTGGGAAAAACTCAAAATAGGAATACACTGCCATGTCTATGACCTGAATCCAACATGTGCTTGAAAGAAGTGATAAGCAATGTTTTATTTTGGTTTTTTTTGCTGCACTGATCAGGCACAGTTAGGTACAGTATGTCAACCATAATCACAAACCTCCCTTCAGGATGTTTTCTCTCTTACAGATGTAAATCTTTGTAGGAGGAAAGTAGACAAAGTGCAAAACTGAAACATGCGTTATCAGGTGTGTGTGCGTGTACAGGTGTGTGTGTATGTAAATCGGTTCATTGGGGACGACTTGTTCATTTCAATATTCAAGATGGCGGCGCGCACGGGTGCAGCGGCTCTTAGCTCTCCAGTTTGGTGCTTGTTTTTATTGTTTCTTTTGAGTGCACTTTTTCTTCCGAACGACGCAGTCACATATAGTCGTCAGGACCTAATTGGCCTGTGCTCCAGGCACAATTCGTTCGTCTCTGATGACTACCAACGTAAACACAACATCCCGGAGGACATAGCGAGACTGCCGGGGTCTCCGTGGATGGTCAGCCCGCCCGGCAAACGCAGGAGGCGGAGGAGAGAGAGGAAGCAGAAGCGGGGATGCCGGTCGGGCTCTGCTGCTAGGCTACGTAAACAACCACACCGGCCAGCAGTTCCGAGCCTCTTCCTCTCGAACGCGAGATCCATTACCCACAAAATGGACGAACTGGAGCTACAGATGGCCACGACGAGCTTCGTGCGGAACTGCAGCATTATTCTCATCACGGAGTCGTGGCTTCACCCGCAGATTCCCGATGCTGCAGTCGAGCTAGCAGGCCGCACGCTACACCGGCAGGATAGGAACCGGGACTCGGGTAAGAGCAGAGGAGGGGGGCTCTGTGTTTACGTTCATAACGAGTGGTGTTGTAACAGCAGGATCACTGACACACACTGTTCTCCGTATTTAGAGGTTCTGGCAGTCTCGTGCAGACCTTTTTATCTCCCGAGGGAGTTCACGGTAGTCATTGTGATAGCTGTTTACATCCCACCGGATGCTAACGTTAGCACGGCTCTCAGCCTCCTGTTCAACACCATTAACGAACAGCAGCTCGCCCATCCTGGCGTGGTTTTTATTGCTGCCGGTGACTTCAACCAAGCGTGCCTAAAAACTGTGCTACCCAAATTCGCCCAGTTTGTGGATTTTGCCACCAGAGGGAAAAACACTTTGGATCATGTCTATTCCAACATCAAACATGCATACAAAGCCACACCCCTCCCCCACCTGGCTGGATCGGATCACCTCTGCATATCCCTCACCCCCACCTACACCCCCCTGCTGAGGGGAACAAAACCTGAGAGAAAGACAATAAGGACCTGGCCCGAAGGAGCCCTCTCTCAGCTACAGGACTGCTTCTCCACAACTGTGTGGGACCTATTCTCCAGCCACAACCTCCAGGAGTACACGGACACCGTACTCTCCTACATCAGGAACTGTGTTGACATTGTCACCATCAACAAAAGGGTCAGGGTTTTTGTGAACCAAAAACCCTGGATGAGCAGTAAAGTGCAATCCCTCCTGAGAAAACGCAACACTGCCTTCAAGTCAGGGGACAAAGCAGTGTACAGCGAGGCCAGGGCAGACCTGAAAAGAGGCATCAGGGAAGCCAAGGCGGCCTACAGGAAAAGGATTGAAGACCACTTTGCTGAAAACAACCCTAGAAGGATGTGGCAGGGGATAAACCACATTACAAACTACAGAAGCAAGAACCAGGCGACGGCTAGGACCGACGCCTCGCTGGCAGAAGAATTGAACCAGTTCTTTGCCCGCTTCGAGGCGGTCAGGCCCTCAGCTGTCGCATCACCCCCATCCCCCGTCAGCACTAGCACACTGACACTTCAGGAGCAGGAAGTGAGACGTGTGCTTAGGACAGTGGACCCCAGGAAGGCGCCCGGACCGGACGGAGTACCCAGCAAGGTAGAGCGTGTGCGGACCAACTGGCGGGACTCTCAGCACATCTGGACTTGTCTGCTTCCCACTCTGGACCCCCACCAGTTTGCCTACAGGGCAAACCGATCCACCGAGGACGCTATTACCATAGCGCTGCACACCGCACTGAGTCATCTGGAGCACCCGGGCAGCTACGTGAGGATGCTCTTCCTGGACTTCAGCTTGGCTTTCAACAACATCATCCCGGAGATCCTGATCCAGAAACTGTCCCACCTGGGCCTCTCCACCCCCATCTGCTTCTGGATTAAGGACTTCCTGACAAACCGCTCACAGACTGTCAGACTTGGCCCCCACCTGTCCAGCACCATCACACTCAACACCGGCTCTCCACAAGGATGTGTTCTGAGTCCCCTACTGTTCACTCTCTACACATCCGACTGCTCCCCGACACATCTCTCAAATACCCTCATAAAGTTTGCAGACGACACAACCGTAGTTGGACTTATCTCAGGAGGGGATGAGTCCAACTACAGAGATGAAGTCAAAAGACTGACTGCGTGGTGTTCGGTAAACAACCTCCAACTGAACACCACAAAAACTAAAGAACTCATCTTGGACTTCAGGAAGGGCGGAGGGGACCCGGCCCCACTTTACATCCACGGGGACTGTGTGGAAAGAGTCCACACCATGAGATTCCTGGGTGTGCAGATATCCGACGACCTCTCCTGGACTGCGAACACCTCGGCGGTGGCGAGGAAGGCCCAGCAGCGCCTCCACTTCCTGAGAGTGCTCAGGAGGAACAACCTGGAGGAGAGGCTGCTGGTGACCTTCTACAGAGCCACCACAGAGAGCATCCTGGCGTACTGCATCACAGCGTGGTATGCGGGGTGCTCAGCAGCGGACAGGAGAGCACTACAGAGGGTCATCTGCACAGCCCAGAAGATCACTGGCTGCTCTCTGCCCAGCCTGGAGGACATTGCCAACTCTCGCTATCTGAGCAGAGCTGGAAACATCATCAAGGACCCCTCCCACCCCTGTAACCACCTGTTTGACCTGTTACCGTCGGGCCGAAGGTACAGGTCACACAAAACTAGGACAAACAGACTTAGGGATAGCTTCTTCCCGAGGGCTATCACTGCAGTCAACAAAGACAAAAAGAAATCCGGATGACCGGTCGATCACACTGCATAACTTCCAATTACCTGTGCAATAAAGCTGGGCCTAAAGTGCAATAATCGGGTTTCATTCATACCACGTGTAAATATATCTGTACATATCACTTGCCTTTTTATACCTCCTCTATTTTTAATTCTTGTGTTCTCTTTAGGTTCTTATTTATTTTATTTAATTAGCATTGTTTGCACCAAGGGAGCAGCGCTCAAATTTCGTTGTACTATGTATAATGACAATAAAGGCGATTCTGATTCTGATTCTGATTCTGATTTGCCATTTTGTGTCTCCAAATGGGAAAAAGCTGATTTTTGGGTCAATGTTTAGGGTCAGAGTCCAAAAAAATGAATGCAAGTCAATATAATTTCTCCAAAAGTAACAAAAGTAAATGTACATGTGTGTTTGAGTGCGTGTGTGTGCGTGTGTGTGTGTGTGTGTGTGGGGGGGGGGGGTGAATGTGCCAAGAGGGTTGAATGTGCCAAGTCAAGCAATCAATTACATTTCCTATTGAGATGGAAAACAAATAGCTTAATCTAAAATCCATCTTCTTCATACTGTAATGCACACACACACACATCCACTCACATACACCCTTTTCTCCAACAATCACATTCACATCCCCTTTTTTTAGACTCTTTCCCTCCAACACACTCTTTTGGTTTTGCTTACTTTCACACGTACACACATGCACACACACTCACACAGGCACAGAAATGTTGGCTAATAGTTGAACACTCAGAGGCAATAGGAAGCCAGATGTTTAAACAATGAGCAGCGCCTCTCAGAGGCAGGATGTGGAACAATAGGATGGGGCTCACAGTAGAACGAGAACAAATATGAATCCAGCAATTAGTGTGAAAATGGTGTATACACACACATACACACACACACACACACACACACACACACTTGTATGACTTTACCTTTGAAGATGTGCACACATTCTAAGTAGGAATCAATTACATCCCAGATGTTTTGACAAAGAGCAAAAGCCACAGGGGGTTTTACACTGTTAAACAGATGGCAATTACACAATACAATATATCACAATACAGTATAAGTGCCTTCATTTCATAATAATGGAGCAGGAGAAGCTGGCTCATTCATTTTAGCAACATACAGCTGAGTACTCAGAAAGACTAGAGCTTTAAGCTAATGATAAAGTAAGTGAGTTGTGTTTAGATCCATGAAACTTTGCACATCCCAAATATATTAGAATGTCACTTCTCAATAAGAGCCCTATTGTACTTGTTTTTGTCATTATGAAATTCACAATTACATCATTTACATCATTGTAGTGTAGGGAATGCTGCTGTTCAATAACACTATGGACCAATTTTAGTGTCTCTCTGTCCTTTATTTTCAGCTTCATGTAGAAGTAGCCTGTTTTGCATCTATTTTTTCTCATTTGGTTGCCGTCGCCAAGCTGTGGCAGACCTCAGGTTTGGAGTTTAGTATTGCTGCTAATTTCCTGTTCTTTCAGAAATTACCAGTTGTTTTAAACGTGTATCAGAGCTTTTTTCTGTTTCTGTTGAAGCAAACAAATCATCTTCTGTTGCTGCTTTCCCACCAGTCAAGCAGGGGATGCTTTTATTGTGAAGAACCTAAAGGAAATGAACTTTATGACTCTATCAGCTAAACCTCTGGCCAGTTTTTGGACCTTTGGTGCTGAACTTTGTTAATTTGGGGTGCGTACCATGTCTTCTGTTCTCTACTGTATCTCCACTGTTGTTATAAAATTGCCAAAAAACAACTGCTTGGGTTAAATATTTACTTAAGAAACCTTACCTTGATCCAGGTTCTGTAAAGAACAATTGGCCAAAATCAACCCTTCCTTTCTTTTCTCAGCAGCTTTTAGCTCAATGATCTTTTTGGACCGTTTCACTCTGCAGTCAGGGCCTGTTATTCCACTAAAACAGCACTTACTAAAGTGGTAAATTCTGTTTTCTGTGGAATCAGGCTCCATCTATGTCTTTCTCTTACTGTGTTTGGGTTTGGATTAGGGTTCTCAGTGTAGCTTTTGATATGTCATTGTATATTCCTAGACTGTTTGGAAAAGCAGTTCAGCAACTCTGGCCCCCCTCACCTGGTTAAAGTCCTACTTATGGGAAAGAACACAGTGTGTCTCCTATAATTATACTATATCAACATATTCTGATGTGAATTATGGAGTACACCATAGCTCTGTTCTTGGGCCTCTGCTTTTCTCTCTTTATGTTTTACCTCTTGGCCATACACACCATCTGACTGTAGTGTCTTGGACATAATCAGTTGCAGTTGATAAGCCATGGTGTGTTAGGACATGTCAGACCTTCTGATTGGCTGGTAGAGGAAGCTGCTAACTTTCACAGGTGTGGTCCTAGATGGGTGTAAATGGCAGCTAATAAACCTGTATTTGTGCAAAGGTATGGACTTAAAATAGGCTGCTCTGCTGGGGTTAGCTAATCTCTCAGGTAACTGAGTTTATGGTTAAGATTTGTACCATGAGCCAATATAGAAGTGCATATTCTTAGTAAGCAAAGTCTGTTATCCACAAAGTCCTTCTCTCACCCATTCTTTGTCTTTTATGTCTTCAGTTAGTTTTTGCTGACTAACATAAGACTGTACAGAGAGTATGTAAATCCTTAGAAACCGTCTCTAAGTTCTCAGAATTAGATTTTTAACATTACCATTACTGACAACTGTATCTAAAGCGATCTTATATTTACTTTTTTGGGGTTCACAGGCGTTAGATGTTTTTTATCAAAGCCAAAAGGAATATTTCATCAGTGGAAATGAGTCTAAATGTGAAATAAAGAATCACCCACTTTTCAGTTTGTTAAAACTAATCACCAAATCTACACCAAAACGATGTGTACTCATTGTATTAGGAATGCACATAATTGACCTTTTGTGGTGGACTAAATGGTCTTTTAATTTCTCTCTGAGTGATTCAGAGCTTAATGTGTGACAAGAGGGTTGGGAAGTGGCATTTAAAGACATTTACATGATGGTATTTAATAGATCAGATAATTGAAGTCGCATTCAAAGACGTAAAGAGTTATACTGACACAGTGAGGTCATCCTCTTAGTTGTGCGAAAATCTTAAACCAGGATATCAGCTGTAACAGCGCAAGTGTGAGGACAGATCACTGTGACGGAGATGATGGGGGTTTATCTGTGTAGTTATCTGCCCTGACATATACAATAAAATATTCCCCAATAACTGACTGTGGACCCAGTGGTGTCTGCACAATCTCATCTTATAATACACACAAAGACCACATCCACCCTGTCACACTGTCACCACACACACACACAGACACAGACACAGACACACACACACACACTGCGACAGTGACACACACAGCATTTATAAGACATGTAGGCTGAATCCCAATGTCCAGCCTCTGGACTTGCCCTCCTGGACGTCTGTGACAAAGTGACGTCTTCATGGTCATCACTTCAAGTCTGCGAGAGCGCTGGACTGCCAGGGGATGAGATAGGACTTAGAGACTTCATGTGCTTCCTTGGAGATGAATTGAATCATATAAACATTAAGCCCTAAACTCAATGCCCTCACAGCATAAATAACAAATCCAATTATTCTGTAATGTATTTTTCATATTCTGTATGTGTAATTTAAAACCTAGATAGATTTAGATTTGGTACATATTATTATTATTGGCACATCCGTATCACTATGGATTATGCCTGTGAATATTCTCATTTGTCCAGGTCATAGTATCCCAAAGGAGTTTTAAATCGAACTTGGTTATTTGTCTAGGAAGACGTTTCACCTCTCATCCAAGAGGCTTCATCAGTTCTTTCTCGCACCTGACCAGGCTGGGACTGGTCCAACTATCTGGTTGGAGACCCAGGTATTAAAACTCCTTTGAGATACTATGGATTATGGTTATCTTTCCATGTGAAGTCTGCACCCCAAGTGGACTCCGTGAAAGTTCACAGAAAGTCCACTTGAGGCTCCTTGTGGACTTGTTGAATTGGATTTGGAAAAGGACTCCACACTAACAGACTTCCCAGGAAGGTGGCTTTTAACTCTGCAAGTCTCTAGGTTTGATGAAATCCGGTCATTTGGATTCAGGCTGTGGGACAGAGGATGAGGAACAGCACATAGAGGCAGCCTGTGTGCACAAACAAGATGTTCTGTAAGTTTTGATCTGATGCCATTAAACTCCAAACATAAACATTCTATTGTATTTACTGAAAATGGTAGCGTTGTGTGACATAAACCAGCTCCACATAAACCAGATCAGTAGTGAATATATATATATATATATATATATATATATATATATATATATATATACCGTTATATGCACTCCCTTCACATGAGGCCTATCAGAAAACAGAGCAGCACACCGACTTTCTTTGAGTCATGCGGCCACAGTTTAACCAGATTTTAACACAGCCACATGCAGTGGACACAAGGGTTAAGCGCAGCCCTCAGAAGACTCTTAAAGGTTATGGTCTTATGTTCCTGTCGACCCTGAGGGTAAAACACAAGAAGACAAGAAGAAATATCAGTTCTTATCCTGGGTGCCATCGTTCTCCCAGAGCTATCATTTATCAGAAGTAAATGTTTTTCTGGCCTCAAGCTGAAAACACAACATGGACATACACCACCTCATGAAAGTTATTTTAGCTAACATGTTCACAGGGTTGTATTTTTATACACCCAGCAGACACAAAGCAGCATTCACACTTATTTGGATTTATATTTATCTTCAGCCTTTTTTTGATTGCTGCCAATTCCGCGCTAAAATATTTGCTTATTAGTGTGTTTGCAAAATGCTCTACTACCTACTTTGTGTTGGTGAACTTTGTGTGTCTGTTTGCGGCCTAACAGGTAGCTACACAGGTTTTGTCAGAACTTGTCTGCTAAAAATAGGTGCCTGCTGCAGCTGAAAACATTGTTGATGAAAATGAAGTCTTTGGGCTGGAGGATCAAAACAATGAGCTAAAATGGGCTGAAGGGCTATAATTAAGAGAGTTGAGGTGAACTGCAGAGCTGGGTCATAATTTGTTGTTCATGACCTTAATTTGATCCATTATTATAATAAACTAGAACTACCACCTCAAAGTTGTTTCAGGTTATGTCCCTGTTTATCCAGAGTCATATAGAATATTAACCATTTGTGTGGAATGTTGTCATAATTGCTGTGTGAAGAGCAATGGTTAAAAAGTTCAGTTCAGCTTTGAGCTCAAGTGAATCTTTGTGCCAAATTTGAAGAAATTCCCTCAAGGCGTTACGAAGATATTGGGTTCACAAGGCCAAAACCGTGTTTTGTGAGGTCACTGTGACCTTGACCTTTGACCCTTGACCACCAAAATCTATTCAGTTTGTCCAGATGAATGTTCGCGTTCACAGGAATGGGACGTACATATGTACAGACAGACAGATGACCAGAAAACATAACGCTGGTGACAGCCAGGGCCATTAAAATATTAATTAATGTTGTTTAAAAGTTTTTATCCCCACGCACAGGGTATAATAGTGAATGTTGGAACTTTAGACCTGCAAAGTGTTGCAAGTATGTTTACAGTATATTGGGCTCAAGGTCAAACATACTCTAGAATAACTGAGCTAAACTTTATCGGGGACTGTCTCTCAGTCATTAGTGTTATTCATGATTTCCTAATTTTGAATAAATTGGGAATATGTGAGTTATAAATTCCACTTGAGGATTAAAATGAATAAATAAAAAGTTGACGGGGATTGGGACTCCTGATACCATGAAACAGGATTAACATTAGCATGTTTCTTTCCTCTGCAAATGCTCCCTATTCCCTGTACAGTCACTGCAGCTAAAACATGCCTGGAGAGTATGGAGAGGATGTGTATGAAAGTCCACAGGTTTATTTTCCCCCACATTTCTTCCACATAGGCAAAGAAACGACAAATAAATAAGAATGTGTAAAATTCCTCAATAATTGATGTTGTTGGACTTGGAGGGGAAGTGTGTCTTATCGCTGTAGATACTGTGAGGAAAATTAAACAAATTCACAGAGGACGATTTTGATTTTTCACAATGATGTCACACACACACACACACACACACACAGACAAAGGTTGTAACCTTCTCTCCATTCATTGTCTTTTTGTTTTGTTTTTGATACACAACATTATGAGCTGATGCAAACACACACATACACATGAATATATCGAACCAACAAAGCCATACACGGGTATGGATACGTTCCTCAAGACTCTTTGTCCAAAACAACTTAGCCATCGAAAAGACAAATGGGACTGTGCGTGTGTTTTTGTATATGTATGTGCCGTGAGTATTTTACAGTTCGTGTATCTGCGTGATGTTGTGTGGTTGAGAGTAAGTGTGTGTTGATGTGTTTGTGTATGTGCGTGTGAGACAGGTGAATGCACGTGAATAATAACACAGTATTTTTCTCCTAAGGGGCTGAACTAGGCCTGAAGAAATAAAATATTAATGATCGATCACTGGTTTGGGACCACAGACACACACACACACTCACACACACACAAAGACAGACAGTCAGAGAGGCACACAGAATTGGTATTGTCACAGTATATTTGCGAGCAGTCCCCTGACCATATTCACTCCCTAACCATCTGTAAGCAGATACTGTTAGCCTGGGACTTAGAGAAGAAGGTTGGTGACTGGACAGTTGTCAGTCTGAACTCAATGAAGACAATGGGAGGCATTCACTGGTCATCAATGTTAAGGCCATGTTTGGAATCATCTGTGATTTCACCTAGTCTTGACTCGCAGGGCGTCAGAATGGTGCTGTCAGTCTGTTGGTGAGTAAAACACTTCAATCCACAGGCATGGAAAAATAGGAGAGACGGCTAACTTCTAGATTCCACGACACAGCCGCAATGCAAGAAACGTGCGTCTCATGCAAGCAGTGTGTCTGCTCTGATCCATAAACATTGACGCCAAAATGAAAACCAAAACGCATCCAGTGTGTCCTCGGCCTAAGCATGGTGCGTAGGAATCATGTAGTTAAACAGTTAAGAAAATGTAGTTTGATGGTGGCAAAAACAGATGACCCTGTCCACAGCTCATCTGAGCTCATCACTCAGCCCTGCTGCTTCTCTAAACTGGGAGCTGATCTGAATCTACAGCAGGTAATACACAGACAATAGATAAGTAACTCACAAAACCCCATGCCAATAACCACTACTAAAAATAAGAAATAAGAAATAAGAAAAGATATTTCTTATACAAACCTGGTGAAGGGCTTTTTTTTCTTATCTCCCAAACTAGTTAACTTGAATGTTTTGTAATGTCTGTCACTAAGCATAGTCCATGTTTTCTAACAGAAAAGCTTTGAAAGGCTGAAACAGTTTGAAAGCTTGAAATACAATGATAATAAAAAAAGGTTTAGAAGGTTGAAACTAAGTTTTGAAGGCTTCCATCATGCTTTGTTAGGCAGTCTCTGAAAAAAAAATGTTTTATTCTTCTTTATAACTGCACTCTTTTAACAGTGTTTCTTCAGCTCATTTGTCACTGTTCTCCCAGTGTAATTTGTGAGTTTTCCAGGTTTGTAACCTTGTAAATGGTGATCTCAAAACTGCTCTGCACAACATTTTTTTTTTTTGGAAAATGTTAGGACAAACCTTTTATTTTAAACTTTTATGGATGTACATTTGACCTCATATTGCAGATTTTTCTGTCAGAGCTTAGTTTAAAACACCCACATTTCATTGATGTGCCCACACAGCTGTGTGTGTTGCGAGCCATGTTATTACTGGCTGCATTGCTGGTCTGAAGCCAAAACAGACGCTCGGTGGGAAAAAAAAGGATCCTGGAGGCAGCAGCATTTGCTCTTAACCTATTGTTTGGTTTCTGTTGAAGTACAGTCCGGTCATGTCGTACTTACTGGGTTAGGTAGGATTGACAAAGCTCCCTTTTTTGCTTTTCACAAACAGATTAAAGGTTTCACAAATCTGAAACTGTTTCATAGGTCTGTACACAGGTCTTTGATCTGGACCTGGTCCGGTGTGGTCAACATGTGAAAAAGAGCAGTAAGATCTCCCTGTTTTCACAAACAAAATAAAGACTCATGGAACAAAGGGGGAAAAAACAGAGGACTCGAAGTTAAGTTTCTCTTAACTTAATCCTTAACTGCTGAATCGGAAGTTGCAAATTAGAAGCCAACTCATGCCATGGACGTAGTATTTGAAGTTAAGGTAAATTTGTTAAGATAAATTAGCTAGTTAACTAAGTTAAGTGGTTATTATCAATTATCAATATTATATTATTATCAATTTTATTTTACATTGATGCTATTCTGCAGCAAGACAGCATAGAGAGCTGTGCATCCTATGCATGTCAGTCATTACCAGTCTGTCAATCTGACTTAACCCAGAAAATGCGTATGTGATAGAACTTCAGCAGAAAGCAGACAATAGGTTAGGAGCAAATGCCCCTGCCTCCGGGATCCTGGCTTTTTTTCAGACCAATTGTTTCAGAGTTTCAGAGCAGAACTGTGAAACAACGCTGCCAGAAATCTCGTGACTAACAAGGTTGCAACTGTGTGGGTAGACCTCCGAGAAGTGGGTGTTGTAAACTGAGCTCTGAAAGTCAGCAATACGAGTGCAAATGTCCACAAATAAAACTAAAGGTTCGCCCTTTCAAAACTCCACTTTCAACAGAACATTTTCCCCAACATACGTGGACCAGTTTTGAGAAGACAAAGTACCAGTAAATATACCAAGAGAACAGTGATAAATAAAAAAACCCTGAAAATAGTGTTTCAGACGTAAAGAAAGAAAACTCAAATATAAAATGTTTGCAGAGATTAGATTTTTTTTCATGCTATAAAAACACTACAGATGCCTTCAAACATAGTTCCAATTTTGCAAAACCATTTTTTTCAACCATTCAAAGCTGTTTTTTCAGCTTTGACACATGACATGATTTTCATCACATATATCTGCCTTTGTTGTTTTTAATTAATTCATCAATATCAAGACCAATACCATCTATTTAGTTTTCCTTCTGCTGCTCTATCCTTCCCATCATCAGTATCATTGACAACAACATCATCATGTGTTGATAATAACAATAATATCAACATCGTCATCACCATTATAGTTCATTCGTTATATTTCCACAAGGGCAAGCCAAGGCCCTTAGGCAAGGAGGCACATTCACTCACACACACACACATGCGCGCACACATCCACACATGCACACACACACGCGCACACAGTGAAAAAAGACAGAGTGGAGCTCACCAATCACTACCATTATTACCCCTTTCCTGCTGTCCCCTTTGGGGAATGGACCGGTCCCTTGTCACTGACTGACATTCCTCCCATGGGTCCCTAATGGTCCACACACACACCTAGATCCCTAAAGTCAATTCCCAAGGAGCTGTCACACTGTCCCTGGCCAAAGACCAGAGGTATCCATGAGTGAATGGTAATGTGTGTGCACATTTATGTGTGTGTGTCTTAATGTTGTCTAAATGTGAGACAGTGCCAGTTTTGACATTTCTTGATCCCTCTGACACATTCTTAGGGGCAGTGGACAGTTATTTCTTGGTAAAAATGAAAATAAATAAAAATAATATAACACATTTTCTATTGTCTTTTGGTGTGGTGCTCATATGATTGGCAGAAATCCTCAGGGGCAGAGAAAAAAGTCACACCTAGACACCAGTTTGGGCTGTGCAAGTGTGAGTGTGGTGTGATGGACATATTTCCTCAAGGCATTATTGACAGTTATTGTCATAATGATGTGAATTTAACCAAAAGGGGAAAAAAAAATGTGACCCTTATGCCAACTTAATTTTGGTCAAATTTATAAATGGCTCTATTGAACCAACTTTGTGGTCTTGTTTTCTGATTAAGTTTAACTTTTTAGATTGCACACCTGCATGTTTAAAACAATTTTATTTTATATGGAAATAAGAATATTATTATTATATTACAAAAAATTATTATTGTAAAATACAAATCATGATTACACAGTAAAAAAGAATAAGAATATACAATTGTCATATATATAATACATGTATTCATGATGATAATATATGAATTTAATTATGAGAATATACAAATCAAGTGTAAGATACAGATTTCATAATTATATGGAAAGAAATCTGATGATTACAAGATTAAAGTTTCATGATCACAATAATAATAATAATAATAATTATATAATTACATGCGATGGATCTCATAAAATACAGATTTCATAATTGCTAGAAATATAACTACAAGCTACAGATCTCGGAGATGCAAATTTTGTAATTATACAAATACAAATCTCAAAAGTACAATTTATAATTACAATTTTCAAATCTCAATTACAGTCAAATTTTGATTTTATGATTACAAATACAACAGAATTGTGAGATGCAAATCTCAAGAATATAAGGTACAGATTTCATAATTTAATAATTACAAGATTTTACAGTTAGGAGAAATACCTCACATATTTATAAAATACAGATTTCATAACTATGAACTACAACATATAGATGAAATAGAAATGTCATAATTACTAGATACAGATCTCATGACTGCAGGTGTACACAGACGTTTTTGTACTACTTTTCTGTTATTACTGCCAACGGTACAACTAAAAACAGTAAAACTACTAATAATAGTGATACTATTAATAGCACTAGTAATACTGCCTAATGCTCAATACTTACCAACCCAATTACCTGGAACTTTGCTTTAATTTGAAACAGGAAATGTTTTGTATGCTCATAGGCCTTTGCTGTGGTTTATATTTGCGCTGACCAACATTCCTATCGTCAATCAGAAACACTTGACAACTACTTTGACAAATGACACATAGCATCTTAAAGCATCAAAGAGGAAACAAAGCCAAGATGTTCTCATACTTTGCCACATCATTTTACAAGCAGCTGCTGAGTTAAGTCACAAGCATCAGCACAGTTGAATCAGCCTGAACACGTCAACACAAAGCAATCAAATTCCCACAAAATGAACACACACAGTGTTTTCCAGGTTGGGTTTGCTGAGATTGGAACAGTCTGCTGGCCAGCCTGTGGGATATTGATAATCGTCCAATTGCATCCTCTGTCTCTATCTTTCTCTTGCTCTACTTTGACATGCTATGTTTTTTGTTGGCTAAGCTAAAATTTACTGTTGGTTAGTTTTTTAGTGTGTTTTATCCTGGAGGTACCTGGTGTTCTGACTTAGATGTCTTTCTTTTCCTTTAAAAATGGTTAAGTGCTTCAAGCTAAGGCCTAAACAAGACACAGTGAGGTTTGTCTGCTGAGAACTTCTGTTCAATAATCATCTACATTCATTCAGAGTATTGCGGACACAATATAAGCTCATCAGATTTGTGTCCATCTTAACTAAAAATGCATGTACTCATTAGCCTTATTATTTCCTAACTGGTTTATGAAAAACAATACTCTTTCATCCTACATCAGTATATTAACTGAATACAAGCACCAAATTAATACTTTATAATACAGTTGAATGTAGTTGCAAGCAACTAGAAGGAAATTTTAAATGTTTATTAATGTAATTGTCAACATTTCTATCTCCTCCAATGAATCATCAATGACATATAAACAGTTAATAATTACAAACGTATATGACACTTGATAATACTGTTTAACACTGGTAGAATCATATATAATCTCACAGCATGCTTTCAAGTATTTATAAACAGTTTTCACAAAGACAGTTTTTTTTCACTTTGTGTCAAAAAGACACAAAGTTAAACAAAAATCAGTGTATTGTATCTTTAATAGAGGAAAATAAAAACAATTCCAGGTTTCTTCTCAGCTCTGTAACCAGGCTGACAATGAGTCATACCTCCATTGATCCATGTATTCCTACAGCTCTCAGTGGTAATGAATTAATGAGCTTCTTTAATGATACAACTCTATTAGAGACAAAATTCATCACCTCCTGTCCTCAACTGGCACCAATTTATCCTCAAACACATGAACCTTAGAAACAGCTGTAAAACCTGATGTATATTTATTGACCCCCACCAACTAACTTTTCTTCATCTAAACCATTGACCTGTCTTTTAGACCTGATCACAACTATACTGTTTAAGGAAGTTTTACCCTTAGTTAACACTTCTTTACTAGATATGATCAATCTGTCTTTATGAACAGGACATGTACCACAGACTGTTAAAGTAGCTATAATTAAACCTCTTCCAATGATCCAGGTGTTGATCCAGGTGAGCTCTAGAACTGTATCTAACCTTCCCTTTCTCTCTAAGATCTCGAGAAAGCAGAAGCTAATCAGTTGTGTGACTTTCTACAGAACAAAAGTTTCTTTGTGCTATGATACATCTAAATCCTGACTGAAAATCCTCAGAGACAGACAGCATTGGTCAAAGTTACAAATGACCTTCTAATTGCATTGGACATAGAAATTGTCTGTTAAGATCTCAGTGCCGCATTTGATACCTTTGACCATGTAGCGGACATACGACCCATTAAAAGAAGTTCATAGTAAGGACATGCAGAGTTATTGGAGTAAAAAACCAGATTCTCTATTTGTAACAAAAATAATTGGTATTTAACTATTACTTATATAGGAAAAGTAACAACAAAAGGACTGTGATTCACACTAAGGAGTGAATCCTGGGCTCTCTGTCTCACATGCATAAACACACAAACTAAGGTTTCCTGCTCTTCCTCTGTCCCTCTTCAGATAACAGAATCATAACTTAGGCTACAAGCCACATTCCCATCCTGACTAGAAACCAGCAGATCACTCCTCACACAGATCTATAAAATTATAAAACCAACTATCTAACTATTCAATAACCGATGTGATGTGTCTGTGTAATAAGTCAACCCCTAAATTTCTATCCTATAGGGCTGAGATGTAATATATGGATTTAGAGACAATATCTTTCATATGACCATACTATCAGCATCCTTCACACAAGGTAACAGACACTACAGGCATCCACAATGTCTTTATTATTATCACTATTATAATCAAAGGACTGCTATGTAACCCACACTTATTTCCTATTAGCTTTAGGAAACACTGATTTTGTTGTTTGATCAGTTAACCACTTGTATTATAATTACCCTAAGGTTTTGAAGGATGTAGGCCTAATATGAAATCTGTGTTTGTATTGTTTTCTTCCTGTCATTATTAGTGCCACTAGGTTTATAGGTTGTGTCCTTTAATGATGTGTAAGTTTAATAGATAAACTCTGATTAAACAATTCAATTCAAAGTTCTATAGAAAGTTACTCGCTCCTCTGGTTGAAACAAAAGGTGAAAACAGAAACATGCTCCAACCCCCAGGGGATAAAACTGTTCGTTCATAACACATCCTTGCTTTTTGCTATTGTTTTTTTGCACCGCTTTTTTCCATCAGGTTTTGCCACACCATGCTTTTGCCATCCATGAAGCTTTGCTTCTGGCTCTTTGTACTTTATAATTTTGTCCTCGTGTTCTTTGCCTTTCTTCTGTCACATGCTCCAAGTGGCCTAACTTTTCTTAGTCTACACGCACGATCTTTTATTTTTATAAACCAATGCAAAACCAACGGAATCAAGCACCAGGATTGTCTCGGACTATTTTTGTAACTTTTAAATTATTTTCACAATTCCCATTTTTGAAGATTTTTGACAGTCTTGGAGTCGCCTGGTCAACGCCAGTCTCCTCTAAAGTGAGGCCTAAATTTAATTTATTAGAGCGTTATCTCACATCAACCCACAGGAGATGACCTTGATAACAGATGACGCCTCCAGGAAGAGCCATCCAGAGCCCGCCGTCAAGATAACTGTTCAGCTGCTTTGGTTCCAACTGGGTCTCCTCAGATTGATTTCAGTTTGCACATGTTAACTTGCTTGAAGTTTCTTCATCTCCACACAGGATCTCTGGAGCTCACCCAGAGTGACCATTAGGCGCTTGGTTACCTCTATTACCAAGTTCCTTCTCCCCTGATTGCTTAGTTTGACCGAGTGTCCAGCTCTAGGAAGAGTCCTCTATGTAAGAATGATGGAGGTCTCTCTGCTCTTGGGAACCTTCAATGCAGCAGAAAAGTTTTTTTTGTCCTTCCTGGGATTTCAGCTGCGACACAATCCTGTCTCTGAGCTCTGCAGGCAGTTCCTTCCTCCTCATGGTTTCTGATGTGCATTGTCTGCTGTGAGACCTTAAATAGACAGATGTGTTTTTTTCCATACTATGTCCAATCAGCTGTTTACCACAGGTGGACTCCAATCAGGGTGTTGAAACTTAAGCCATAAACCAATATGCTTTTTAAAAGGGTTTTAGTCATGTTTCTGTCAATGTGGTGGAGGAAATAATCTGTGTTGACTTTTTAAAAGTTAAAGTACAATATGAAAATGTCAGTAGGACTTTTTATATATGTTTAGTTTTGAGCATTAAAAGAATTAGATTTTTTTAATGTTTCATAATTGTAGTGATGAGTTTTTGTTTCTGTTAGTTGATTCTATAGAAAATGTCGAATTAAACAGGAATCTGCTTCAGTGTTTTATTAACAGTGCTTTTGTTACCTAAACCATAGTTTGGATGCAAATCCTAGGGCCAGATGCATAAAACATTGTGTAGATTCATGACTAAAACTATGTGTATGCACAAAACCAGAAATATGCATACACATTCTTTTGGTCAGAATTATAAAGGCGTGTGTACGCATGATTTCATTTTATTAATCTCACTCATTGAGAAATTGGGCACATGTGTATGAGCCTCATTTCCACTCTGACAATTAACCATGCATGGATGAAGACACTCCTTTCATCCATCATTCTGCAGACAAAAACACTGTCTGTGCCACAAGTTGTCAGGCACAGGAAAGAAAGACAAGAACGAAACACAATTCATCCGGTTGTTGGTTGGATCACAAACAGGAACTCATCAGTTTAGTTCAATAACTCCAATTGTACGGTCCTGTTTTACTCTGAACATCATTTGTCAGAACAAGAGACAACTTCATTAGGCTCCAAATAGGCGCCTGAATTTGTGATTAAACAATTAAATAGTATGGAAACCATTTACAGAATGCAGAATATAATACAGAACATAACATTAAACAATGCCAAAGGAAATACTGAGCACACAAGCACAATTATTCTGTTGAACTGTCAAATTCTTATAAAACTTAGGATAATGAATTTGAGCTCCGTGAAGTAGCCTGTTTTGTTCTATGTTAAACTCGCTGTCCATGTGTATGGTCAAAGGATGCATGAGGTGCGCACAGTCAATTCATGTTTAACACCAATTCATGTGTGGGAAATAGTGTGTGCATGCTTTTTGTATGTACGCATCATTTATGCATCTGGTCCCTGGGTCTCTGGTGCGATGGTTGCACATTTTGATCACCTGCTATCTACTCCATATATGTCCTGATAACACTGCTGCTGTTAACAAATGGCACATTTAATAGTTTGGTGAGTTAGTCATCCTTCTCCCCCTTCAAGACATCATTGTCTGCGGGCCATAAGCACTGGTCCAGCGTTTTTAGCATCTTGATTAAGTCACTGTCGCGCAAGTGTTTGGTGAATGAATGAAATGGCTTTCCCCCCGAGGTCTTCATTGCTGCCAGCACCTTGATTTTGTTTGCCGAATACAGCAGGTAGCATCATCAGAGCTGCATCCCTTTTTCATCCCTTCCCTTCACGACAGGTAGACATGAGGAATAACGAAAATAAATAAAAATAGATAAATGAAATATTGTCAGTGGAGGATGTTCACTTGTTTTTCTTCTTCCTGTAGAAGATCCTCACACACATCCTCACACCTATCTTAAGTCCTGCTTACTTCACTTACTGCAGTCACAGCTCGGACTCCTTCATTAATCATTTAAATCTTTTGATGAGATTTTAATGTGGACTCATCTTGTATGTGTTTTTTTTTTGTTTGTTTTTTTATTAGTTTGTTTAAAGATGTGAAGGTTGTGTCATTTAATTGATATTGATATTTTGCAAATGCTTAATGTTAACTTAATGTTTATTATGCTTTAAAGACAACCCCACTGATATTCCAGCAGCTGCTGCACCAACACAACTCTTTGGTCACTGATGGAGATGAACTTTCATTCCCTCTTCCTCTACTGCTGGGGGATGAGTGGAGCTGATTGGTTGCGGCTGAAGCTCACCCAGACTCCACTGACTGTCCTCTTCATTATTACTAATAATGTATTCAGCCTCTCGTCTGTACCCTGTTGTGCCTGCTTTGCTGGTCACGCCCCTTTGCACTTGCGCCTGGAGATTTAGCTTGAGTTTGTGTATGAGCTTTTTTTTAACAAAAATAAAGCCCTCAGTCTTTTTTTTAAATGTTGCCTACACACTTGTTCACGTGTGATGTGCTCCATTATTCCTGCACAAGGGTTGTCAGTGCCATTTAGCACCTGCATCTTCATGATTGTCTGAATTACACTGTGTCCCGAACAATGGGTTTGTGTGTGCCCTGAATGCTGTTACTCTTTTGAATTGAGCTGTGTAACCATACATCCATCATTAGATTTTTAAATGTACACAGGAAATAACTTGTATTAATTAATTTAGACATTAAAAATCCATCTGATTTCATCCCTAAGATGTGAGTAGAAATGCAACAGTCGCTCGTATTTTTTAAAAATGTTACTGTGTTTGTATTCTCTGTCCATGGTGCTGAAATGCCTCTTTGACATCATATAAAATCCCTTCATATAGGAAAAGCCCATAATTTCATAATTTCATCAGTTTTGGTCATTGCAGTGTTGTAAATGTGAGGTGATAGGTTTTTCACAGTAAAATTGTTTGAAGAAAATCAAAACCAATCTGTAAACACTGTGGTAAAGCAGTGTTTCAGACATGAAGCTGGGCCCACAGTACAGACATCACTCCAGGCAGAAAGTGTTGGGCAGATGTACAAGGAAAAAGGTGGTGGACAGCGGTGTTGTGTTGTTGGACAGTTGCTCCAAAAAACTGGGGAGAGAAGAAAGTCCTGCCAGCTGTCTGTGCAGGATTTTAGAAGACTTTAAAGTTTATTCTGTTTGTTGTCTTCAAAAGAGTTTGCATATCAGATTGAAGCAGAGGCAGACAGAAGTTTTTGTTCTGGTTTTAACTCTAGAAAAGTTTGGTTATTATTAAACCACCTTTACATAATTTAAGTTAAAAGAAACTGTTAACCGTGTGTGCTATAATTTTCTGAACAGACTAAAGGCTATGATAACAAAAATCACAATACAAACCTATATATTTCTAGCATTAATTTGTGTCTCCTTGGTAGCTTCAATCATGAAATAGTGTCTGATGTAGAATGCACAGAATAAAACTGTCACATACACGACTTAATTTCTGTATTTGGGATTTGAGAATTCCTTGATTTCTTCATTAATATGGTTTCTCTAAACATTTATTTTACTATGATAAAACCTTAGTTTTAAAACTGAATTAATAAATATATTACAATTCAGGGTTGTTCCAAACAAATACATTGTTTCTTTTATTTTTGGATATGACAGAAAAAGATTTTCTTTTTTTTTTAGTTTAAAGCTTGATTAAATGACTTTGTAACTACAAAACTATAGATTTATTTATTACAGGAACTGTGACAGAGGAGTAGATATCTGCTTGTTTCTCCTTTAGTATTAAAACAATTACTAAAATAATTTACCCAATTTAACAACATGCAGTTGCTATACACAATTTTTTGTTTATTTCTTCTCCTCCTTTTTGTGGAACATTGGGAGGAAGTGCAAACAGAGGCGTCATCAGCCTGAAAACAGCACTGGCACACTGATTACTCTGCCACTGTGTGTGTGTGCGTGTGTGTGTGTCCATGTGTGTAAAAGAGGAAGTAACAGTGAGTGAGAGGTGTGTGCACACACACATACACACACACACACATAGTTTTTGTCCAATACAAACATATTTTTTTCCACTCTCAATAAAGTGTTTAAAACTTACTGCTGCAACATTTTTGTACCTGAACAAAAAACTTATAAGACTTTTTTTTTTTAAATATAACAAAAACTTTGGTAATACACTCATCATTTTAAATGTTTAACACATTTTGTGATATGCTTTCAGGTGTCAGTTGGTTTGCCATTGATAGTTTTTAGCAACCATTAACGAGTGCTGACTGGTTTTCACACATCACCAGTAGGCATCTGCTGGTTCGGCAGCTTGTGTTGTGATTATTTTTAGTGCACATCTGTTCATTTTTATTGGCCGCTGACAGTGATGTAAAGGCGCTTCCTGTGGAGTCTGATGAAATTAAAATGAAATAAAATCAAAGTAAAATGATTTTAGGGCAAAGAAAACCAGGAAACAGTGACACAGGGGAAAGTGAGGAAGCCTTGGAAAAAATGAGAAGTGTAGAGAGTAGGGTGAAAAAACAGGGGCAAAGTTTCAAACACTGGCTGATGACTGAATGTGAAACAATTATAGCAGAGATTTGGGTTGAGTGGTGGAGAGGCGATCCTATTAGGGCTTTCAGGAGAAGCATGTCATTTCATCGACAGTGACAGTGACACTGGATGTCATTTTAATTGACACTCTGCCATAGGAGGAGGGAATGAGAGCTCGAGAGGGAGTCAAAGAGAGAGAGGGGAAGAGAGAGGGAGCCAGAGTCCTACTTCCCCCAGGGCGATCTTAATTGGTAAAGTAAGGAATATAAGCTATGAAATATTAAATGTATAAAAGTAGAATATAGTCACTCACTTTTGCTCAACAGGAGCTTTTGCACAGCAGAGCACCTAATAGGTAAAGTTGGTAAATACTTCCCCCCCCATATGCCTTTGTTTGAAAAATAACACCCCCTCTGCATTAAATAATCATAAACATGCTGCACTTACTTTCATGTACCTAGACAGGGTATATATACTGTGTGGAGCTGCATGGGTAAGAAAATGCACTGTGAAAATATTTCTTTTTCATTCAAAGTAAGATGAGGTGAGGAGTGTGAGCAGTTTGAGCCTCCAATGGGCAGTGAGTGGTAATTAGTATAGAAGTCAAACTTAGAAATCTTAAAAATCAAAGACCAAATTTAGCGAGTTGTTTTGAAGTTTTATCAAGTAAGCTGTTCTGCAGAAACATGCCACCCTCACCCGATCCTGTCACTGAATAGTTGCAGTGACAGGATCGGGTGAGGAAGGTGCTGGTGGGTTTGATGGATTTGGGCAGCCATTTTTCACTCGTGCACAGAGGCTGAGATGGAAATGGACCTCTAATACACCATGAGGTGAGATTGTATGGTTCTTGTCTCCAAATGACAGTGAGTGGTAATTGTCTGAAATGTGTATTACTCACTTAGAAAGATAGCTACCAAGTTTGGACTAAACTAATACACTACTTTTAGCTTTGTTTTTAAATGAGATCTTAATATTTTGCTATTGTTGATTTTCATGTATGTTTTTTTTTTGATGTTGCTGATAAAAAGAGATGAAGATTTGATCTGATATCCCATTAAAACTGGGATCTGGATTGATTACCATATTACCCTTTCTACACCTAAATTAGTGCGTACAAAGTGTTTTTTTTTTAATATACACTCAAAAAAATAATTCATTGGATGAATGTAATTTGATCTTGCCACCTATATTCCATCTAAAGAAATCATGTTAAGACAGTCTATCTTGACTGTGTTAGTCTGATTTAAGTAACTTAAGTTAGTGCAACACAATTTAATCTTGTTGGATTAACTAATATAGCTTTTGTCTGTTTTAATAATGTAAATCTTGTTGAATGAACTAATATAGCTTTTGTCTGTTACACTAATGTAAATCTTGTTTAAGTGTTGTTCTCACTGTTAGTGTAAGCAATATGTTTAAATTACCAAAGATCCAATAACATACATAAAGAACAGGCAAAAATATTTACAATTTTTATTTGACACTTGGGCGCAACATAGAACTGACATCGGATCTTTACCATTGTCTTGTTGTCTTTGATGCATCTCTACAATATGCAACAGTACCACTTAACTGCTGACTAAAACAGTGTCTTAAATCCTTCCAGCATCAATTAAACCAATTTTCAAGACTCAAGTTGTTTGTGTCAAATATTAACCATACGATGCATTTGGGAATGCTGTATTCAGAGTTCAGCATTCACAGTCTTGCAAAATTTTAAAGTTTAACATTCAACATACAAGATTTTTTAAACCTTTTTCACAAATGCTTGTAAAATATTTTACGAACAAAATAATTGAGACTGTGTAAGAAAACAGTCTTAAAACAATCTTACAGGATTTGTGCATGACTGGTGTCCTTTCAAGTTTTAAAATTCTAAGTGCAACAACGAAACTTCTTAAAACATTTGTAAAAATGCAATACAATGTGTGCATGACTATAAAAATATGCGGAATTATTCAAGTCAACAAATGCACACTTTTTAAACTAAACTTTTTAAATCAGAAACGGTGAAAAATTACTGTCAAAGGAATGTCAGAAAATCTACTACTAATACTCAACTTTAGGAGCTCAAAGTGCAAGTATGACTGCTCCACTCCCAGAAACTGTTTTTGAAAACATGTATGAATACAACTGCTCCAGCCACAATTGTCCATCTAGTAAAATCAGTCTGGATGTGTGTTCAAAAACATTGTTCTGTGTCATCTCCATTTTGGACATATGAGACGACAATCTTAATCTCAGTCCATTGTGCAAACTAAATTGTCTGTTGGAACATTTTTCTTCTAATATTGAACTTTCAAAAACAAAAATCTGCATTGGCAGACATGTGGACCAATGCCATGCTTGAATCAGTCTTCATCAACCTTATTTACCCCATAAGCTTGCTTTTCAGGAACTGTGCCTTGGATGATAATCCAGCTTCAGCAGAATTTTCTGCAGGACTTCAAAAGTGCATTTGAGCTCAGGTGGGTAGCTCAGGTTCAGACAGTATATCAGTCCAAATAACAGAGCATAGGCAATCGCAGTTTCCCCCAAACCACTGAGGACCTCCACACCTTCAATCAGGACACTGATGTCCTCTGGACCATCTCCCGCCTCTGCACCCTCCTTCTGTATGACGTACACTCCCATCACGGTTTGCTCCATTGAAGTGTTGGCCTCAGTGTCTGTGTCCTATGGAGTAAAATATGACGATAAATACATTTGATATGAGTCTAGAAAGTGTGGAAATAGACTTAGAATTTTATGAAGAAAAGGAGTACAAATTAAGTCGTACAGTTGGAGATGTACATAATCTCTCCTATCTATCTATTCATTTGAGAACTGGAAAATGAAGTAACGGAGACCAGCAATCAGAGATGGGACCAAGTCACACATGTGCAAGTCTCAAGTGAGTCTCAAGTCTTAAAACTTTGACACCTGAGCCTCAAAATGGCCGCCCGGAGTCCTTTGCTTATTTTGACCATAAAAAGGTCAGAAAATGTCCTATGAGTAAGTGCTTTTGTCCATTTCTCCAGAATACTTGGAACTTTCAATATCTGGCAGTTATTTTCAATTTACTGCATGGTCTAACACTGCAATAAGAGTTTAAATGAAGGGACAACACAAAGAGGGAATTTGATTTTAGAGTTTTAGTAAAGAAAAAACACTGAAACTGTACACTGAAATTTGAAAAGTATAGAACTATTTACAATATAATTTGTGAACTTACAATAAACCTGCAGTGCATAACAGACCATGAAAAAAATAAAACTATATACAGGGGTTGTTTCCCTACACAGGGCAATTGCTCCTCTCTGGCTGCGGACTCAAACACATTGGTGGTGCTGCCAGTAGCAGTTCCTCTCTGGCTGCAGACACAGGCGCACATCACATTCCTGACACTTCCAGGGAGTGCTCCTTTTACGGAGCTGGCAGCGCCGTCGCCCCATGCTGGCTCTGTCAGACTTTGTGTGGCCCATATTGAGAGGGGGTTGGACACCTGGGGTGCGTTTGGGGTTAAACCTCGGTGGTCGAGGGACTCCATCATCAGGCTCTGCTTCAGTCTTCCACCTTTGATGACGCGGTGAGCGGCTATGGTCTCTAACACCATCACCGGAGCCTCCAGCATCCCCACGGCTTCTCCCTCTACGGCCCTGAATGTGACCTCTGATAGATAGATAGATAGAACTTTATTCATCCCCGAAGGGAGATTCAATTATCTAATGGCTCATCGAAACATAAAAATGTGGTGGACACGTGCATGTAATAACACACACAGAATAATTTGTTACACAAAAAAGACTTGGTAACGCAACGTTGCACGATTCTAAAAAAGTCACCACGCAATACAAGCGTCGATTTACACATACAATAACGTAAAGAAAGTAAAAACTAGATAGAGAAAAGTTAGAGAGAGCTTCATTCATTCAGGAATTCAACTTGGAAATTCAACTCGTCTAACGTTACCTTTCTTCGTCTGAGGTTGCTCCTTCCGTTGCTCCTTCGTCCTCAAACCCATCTGTGACCGTCCACGGAGGTTTTGTTGCGCGGGAAGGCCATTTTGCTAACATTTTCGATCAGTAATGTGCTGTATTACTCCACTCTGCTGTCTCTGTATTCGGGGCACTTTCCCGGTTTCATGGTAGGAGCGGGAGTGAAATTACCATAATGACATCTATATGCCTATAAAGCGCAAGGTCTTAGCTTTCAGAAACCGTTGGAATTTTTCCGATCGCTCAAACCGTTACAGTGTTATGGTAATCCAAAGTGTGCCTGTGCAAATGTGTCGCCGACGACACACTCGGTTTTAAAGGGTTAACCTTCAAGTCTCAAGTAAGGCCCAAGTCATTTTTCTTTGGGCAAGTCAAGTCAAGTCAAGTCACAGGTTATGTCAAGTCAAGTCCTAGTCAAGTCACCTTATTATTGCAATTTCACCCACAGAATCTAAATCTAAATAAAGTGAAGACAATATATTAGAATAGAATAGAAACGTACGTACCTACGTATACAACCTTTATAGTTGCTTTGTCGTGTATTTCGGAGGTCACTGACAGGTTTACAAACTCATTTCCAAAATCAGCATCTTGATATTGAAGCCGAAAATCTTCTTGCAATCCAAAACTGGTCTTCATTGTCTGGCACAATTCTTCTATGGAGTCCGGTATTCCTGCTGGCAGAATTAGTTTCCTGGCATCATCTTCACCTAGGATGACCCTCAGTCTTATGGGTTGGGCCTGAACAAAAAAAAAAAAAAAAAAACACTGGCTGAATATTTCACAATGAAAAAACACAGTCTCTTACAATAATTAATAATTAGGAAAGTGTTGATATGTATTTATTTATTATTATTTTTATCAAAACTAGGATCGTATGTGATAAGTATTACTCTGCTCAACAGCTATTCATTTTATAATGCTCACCATCTCGAAAAGACGTGTAAACCCGTTGATCACCATGCAAATCCTTTCTATTTTCTTGAGCTATGTGTTCTTCAGTCACTCTATTCAGTATTTTATTGTGACTCAGTATTTCCTGCAATGACTGCAATAAAGGGATGTACTGAAATGACCTCCTTTGGTCTACAGATAAAATATACTCCACAGGCTCTACAACCCTAAAATTTAGCTTGTAGTATTGTTTTCTTTTATAAGACGTAGCAAGGGGGCTACACTTGCCAAAAACTTTAGCCACAGGGTTAGAAACACATACAGAACTTCACCATACGATACATCAGCAGAACAGCCAGCCCTCACATTATCAGAGGTATCTGACACTTGCAACGGGTCCACAAATGTAACTACACTGGCTTTGAGATCTTTCAGTGTGTGTGGATGATACTTCCTGTTTTTGTGTGTGTAAAATGTGCTGTAAACATTTGTCTTGAAAGGGCAACCAAGAAACACACAACTAACTGTCTTGTTACTTCGCAGATGTGTTCCAATATGAACAAAAAAATCTTTCTCAGTGGAGAGGTCACTGCATTCACATAACTCGCATTTAAAAGTTACTGAACTGGAAGTTGTCTGCGTAACCTGAGATGAATGAGCTTTATAGACATGAGTGTTGAGTCCACTCCATGTCTTGAATGTGCATGGACAATTTACATATATGCACAGAAAATGTTGGCTTCTTCCTTAATGATGATGCCATTTATAATGTTTAAGTAATTTGTACCTACTGCTCTCTCTGGCGACACAATGCTTGCACTGCCACATACACGTCACTGAAAGTAAAGAGAAGAATCAAAAACTTTAGCAAATGATAAATAAATATACTACTTGGCCTCAAATAGAGTCCAGGGGAATGCTACACACCAACTAGATAACAGATACACAATGACAAAAATATTAACAACTTACCATGTATTTCTGAGGTGCAAATCTCAGGGCATGGGGACACTACTTTCTTTTGGGATGTATTTCTGGTAAAAAGAAGAGAGAGAAATTGTTTTAAGAGTTAATACAACATCTGTATCTATCGTAACCAGGGCACCCCCACCCCACTAGCTGTGCTGGATCCTAGCATGTCTCTCTCTCTCTCAGCAGCAGCAGAACGGGGTGAAGCGCTGCAGCCGCGGACCGATATCCGGCCGCCATGACAACTTAAGCCTCGACTAGTAACAAGTGTGAGGGCCGTTGTAGTGAGCTAGCGCGATGCTAGCGCACGCACGCACGCACACACACGCTAATCTGACTCAAAAACAAAAAACATGTTGACTAAAGTATGTCTCACAAATGTCTAATGTGTACAACTTATCACTCACGCCGTTTAAATAAATGCATTCCTGGATTACTTACCTTTAATATCACGACTGGCAAACAATTCTTGCATGCGCTGTGTGTTGGCGGTCAAACTCTCCACCGGACTTCCTGACCTTTCTCTGCAGCCGGTGGGTGTGGCGCATGCGCAATAGCGGTCCCTATCAGAGTCATTGATTTGAAGGACTTCATTCTCGTTGCATTGAAATGAATGAATCTAATTCATCTGAATTTTCTTTCATTCATGTTAAACAAACAAGAACAAATCATTTAATGGAGACAAACATGATTACTTCATTTAATGCGAACATATTTCAAGTTTGCTAATCAAACACATGCCCTGAGTGACTTTTTTGAGTGTAGGTAAACCTGCTAAATGAAGGTGATTGACTCCTTTCACACTACCTTTCAGTTCAGGCTGAGGAAACACATAACTGTAGGGATCAGCGTCATCGCATGCAATTTAAGAGCAGAAGAGTGAGGTGCTAGCTGCCATGCAGACTGATAGGTTGGTGGTCCTGTCAGTGTTGGAGCCACTGATTGTGATTGTATGTTTTTAAAAACATATTTCAGGGCTGCAGCTCGCTCTCAGCAGAAGATGTAGCCGTGTTGTTTCTGGTGTAAGATGACAGGTCTGTTTAGAGTGGGTGTGCTCTGAAAGATGTCACAGCACAGCAAAAAGACAAAAATTAGCGTGTTCACCCGAGTGAAATGTTTAAATCACTGCCAATCAGAGCCAATGAATACCCGCGACTATAGTGCAGAGTCATTTGACCTGGGAGTGAATGTTGATTGTACCCTTTCACCTTGCTAGTACAAGCCTAATGTTAGTGGGTGTTAGTGTGTATTTTTGACCAGGGGCTTATGTCATTCATCGTGATGGAATGAGACAGCCTTGGGAATAGTAATTAAGTTAAAGTAGACTTAAAGGTTAAAGGTCCCATATTTTACACTTTTCCTGGTGGGTCCTGGTGGGCTGTGGTGGGGGCCTGAGGACAGTGACTGCTTTGTTGTGACATCACACAGTTACATTATAGAAATCTTGATGCTCAGTTTCTGAATACAGGCTGTGTGCATTTCTATGTGGACAGAGCACTTTGATACTAGCACAGTATTAATACAGAACCTAGGCTTGCTTTATAATCAAAAAAGACATGGACATCTTCCTTTACACAATATTGGACCTTTAATGCAACTCTAACTACTTACAGCTGATCAGGAGAGTGCATTTTTGTAGTTCTCTATAATCCTGGTTGCAACCCCTTCAGAGTGTGGCCCTGGTACATAGATTAATATGATAGTGATCTGACCAAATTCTCTTGGCAAGTAGAAAGGTTGAAACAAGACCACCAAAATTTCATAATCACGGGTGTCGACTTTCTCTTGAATGCTGGGAACTAATGGGAACTGTCTGGAGGGCTACTCAAACTAGCAGCTGTCCATTAAGGGCTTTGGCAGCTAGAGGGGTGTCAGAGAGCTAAGTTTCTATCTCCATCTGCCGGGCCACATTACAATCTATAAAGCTTACATCAGCTCCTGAATCAATGAATGCAGAGAGGGGTAATGACTGGGATCTCCCCTGGAGGGTGGCCCATTACTGGTAAGCCGGCTATTTTGCAGGTCGTGTGGGGCAGGAGGAAATGATGTGGCCTGTATGGCAGGACCTCACCTCTGATGTTAAATGGGCTCTGCCTAACTGCATGGGCTCAGTTCAGGGCCACCCATGAGGGCTCATGGGTATTTGGGAGGTGTGGGAGGTGAGTGCCAGGAAGTGGCTGATGGAATTGTGGAGGTTTGATGTTTGAATGGCAGTGCTCAAAGAGACAGTTGATGATTCTGATGGCCAGGGAGATAAGGTGGTCTAGGGTCTCGGGTTTATCTTTATCGGTTTTATTCTTTATTTCCCCATTTAAAGACTTTTGAAAATCACCCTGCCTCGTTGTTCCTAGCACTCACTGTAGCTGGGGTCCTGAAAACACCAGCCAGCTCAGCAACACTACCAGAGAGAGAGAGATAAGACATTCAGCAGTGTCTTTAATACAAACAGGAATCTCCTTAACAAAAGCATCATAGGAGAGACAGAAGGCAGACTGGCTCTCCACACAGCAGATCCACAGATGAGACCAGATCCCTTCAATGAGTTGTTCAGATAAGCAATGAGAGCAAGGTCTGTGGCATAAGAGAGGGGTTGCTATTCAAACACAAGTGAGTATGGAGTTCAAAAAGCTCAGCAGGAATGAAGGTCACTGTCATACTGGAACAAAAGATTCATGGAGGAGAGGAAAGCAATTAAGAGCCTGACCAGCCACAACTGGGGGTGAAGGCGGAAGTGGACCTAGAGAAACTGGTTGCGGTAACTAGAGGGGTAAGTTGAACAGTAAGCATTGTTACCTGGTTAGAGAGATGGCAGATCCAAGTGAGTATGGCTTGGTTGCTTTCAGAGAGGGTTCGGGCTGCTAGAGGAGAATGCCTTGGCTGGAGATAGCTCTATGAGTTATGGAGAAGCCGGAGGCATTTTTGGATTCAGAGTCTGTCTCTTACTGGGTTGATCATCTGGTCTGACACAACTAGTTTTGAGAACCCAAGTGCAGAATATAGGGGAAGAGATAAAAAATCAGAAAAAGGTGTAATATATTAACAAAATGGGTTTGGTTGCAGCAGCACAGTCTTTGTGGCCAAGGAGAAGCAGAGTCTGGGTAAAGAGGAGCTGGGGGAAGGTTGAGGCTGGGAGCTGGAGTTGGAAGCTGAGATAGAAGCAGGGAAGCTAAGCATGGCAATGCAAGAGAATTGACGGAGGGGAGCAAGGTAGAGAGATACTGAAGAGCTTGGGAGAGCAAAGATGATCCAGGCAAAACAAGAGAAGGACGGAGACAGGAGTTGATCCAGAGCAGGGTTTCAGGCAGAACAAGAGTGGGATGGAGGCAGAGTCAGGCCAGGAAATGCTGAGGGCAAAGGGAAATGAAAATTAGCAAAAAGTTTCAACAATTGCAGAGATTCAAGATCACCATGACTAACTGCGTAGCTGAGTCTATGATCTGGTGGATCTGATCCCATTCCTGTAGATGAAGAACACAGACAAACAGACAGAGAGGGACAGAGGGAAGCTCCTGGTTCAGAGGAAGAGGGGGCAGAAGCAGAGGGCATGAAGACTAATGTGTCACTGGGATCAGGACAGATTGGCAAAACAAACCTTTAGAGTGGGTGGAAGACAGAAGGAATTTATATTTGTAGGACAATAGTTTCACCATCATGCAGTAGTTAAAGCATGAGGTCACATTGTGTAACATTTTGCTCCAAATAGATTTGGAGCCTTAATATCAAAGAGTCATAAAGATTATGAAGTGTCTAACACACTTTGACATATGCAATGATAGAACTAGGACAAGATGGGCATGACAACAAAAGTCCTGGATATGGAAACTAAGTGAGTTCGCATGATGAAATTCATGAAGCTCACTTGGAAATCATGATGAATGAATAAAGTAATGACCAACTTTGGGAAAAATGTATTAAAGTATCGTTACACCAGATTTTTTCCAATTCAATAAAATCCAATCACTTTTTTTGATTTTTTTTTTCAAGTACCAGATTTTTTTGTTTGCTGCTGAGAAACGAAGAGAGCATCTGATTGTTAATTCTCCTGAGTTGAATGGGAAAGTCAGTGATGAGATGGACTTAACATACAAAAACAACACAACAAAGGCCAGATAACCACCACCATCAACAAGCAATGAATAAAAACAGTTACATTTATTAAAAAATAAACCACATTAGACATATAGCTTTATGCTGCTTTAAATTTCAGTCCTCCTTATACACAATGCCAGTGCTGAAGTGCATTTGCCATCAAGCAAAGAAAAGTGCACATTCATAAATATTCATTTATACTATTAATATTTTTGTAAAAAAAGAAATACATAAATGAACAGCTTTCAAGGCCTGCTATGAAGCAGTATGGAGCATTTTTTCTTTCAGCATGAGCCAGGAGTGACAAATAGAGAAGTCAGAGCAGCTGAATGCTTTCAACAGGGTGAGGAAATTGCTCCCCTGTTCGTAACACAGCGGACCTAGGCAGGCACCTAGCGTGCTGCCTGCCAGAAGAAGCACACGGAGGAGAGAAAAAAATGTGTGTAATTTATCTGGCTAGAGTAGCATCCAATGTGGCAACTTGATAAGTTAAAAGCAACGCGGGCACTACAGTATACACGTTAAAGTGTTTTTTCCCCAGACTGCACTCACACATGGGAGTAGGTTTGTCTCAATATTATTTGCCTGAATAGGTCAATAATTTTTGTGTAAATGTGCAATCAGTAAATGTAAAATGAAGAACAATTGTTAATTCACAAAAATATCCTGCTAATACAAACAGACAAAACATACATGTGAAGACATTCAATTAATTTACAAATAAATGTAAAGCAGTTGTGAATAACTACCTGACATTTACAAAGGCACTTTTGACTCAATATTCTCTTTGTAAATCGAAAAAGCATTTGTGCATCTCTATTCTACTCTTGTGGATTTGTATTTTATACATATAGAGTTTTAAGAAAAACTTTATCCCAGTCTAATAAAAAATCCATTTGCCGTTTTCTGAAAGCATGTGATTGCCTGCTGATGATGTCCTGTGAATGTGAATGTGACCACCTCTGAATGTGGTCTGAGTGATTGGATCTCAAATGCGTCCTGAATGTGTCCTGGTTGCGTTCACACCTTCACTCAGGACGGATGTTAATCCAAAGTCTAAACAGGGCCAGAATGATGGCTTCAGTTCCATTACAGTTTGGATGTAAATGTCGTACATTTCACTCCACTACATTTATTTTTACAGCTTTTGTTACTTTGATGAACTGGATACTTTTAATTTTGAATTTAATCAATAAATAAATAATCATTATTATAGTACTTTTATTTATTAAGAAACCCAGCAGTACATAGAGTAGTTAATATTAGTTCCACTATCACCAGCTGCCACCTCAATGATGCTTACATCTAAATTCATCAATAATTATAATCAAATAATACATTTTTCATCAATGCAATGACATCACCAATGGAAAGTCCTCAGGACTGAGCTAAGCCAATCACAGCTGTAACCCAACAAAGTGAGACTGTAGTGGGACTGTAGTAGGACTACCTATATCTGCTTGAAATGACCATTCCTGCAAATCAAATTGGAATATTGTTAGGGGTGTCCACAGCAACTCTGTATAGACAGATGAATGAAGCCGACATTTCTAATAGGGGTCTCTACAGGACATGTACAGACAATGAGCTTGACAAAATGGTATCAAACAAAAAGGCAGCAATACAGTGATATGGCATCAATACACGGGGTGGATACTCTTGGTATTTCGTTCAGACTGAGAGATTTGGGTTGTGTGGTCAGTCATACATATTGCCCTGCCTGAAATATCTGGTGCACATACATACCTACACCCTGCGTACCTGAGTGGATAGGGTTTTTTTTTTTGTTTTTTGTTTTTTTAATGTGGAAAATTAGATGGGTTTCTTTGCATTTGTGTTGTAATATCCTTGATATGTTTTGTTTCAGCTGACTGACTGTTTATTCAACTGTTTATTTAGCCAAAATACTGTCAATAGAACAGAAATATTACAAACATGGTCAGTTTTGAGTTAGTAATATGATGATTTATTTCAAATACAGATATTTGAATTTTTTCTTTTTTTTTTCTTTTTCCCCATAAAGCTGTGCTGCAAAAATTACCCCACCTATGCAATGCCAAACTGTCAAATTGAAGGGATGTTGGATGTTTTCGTTTCTCTTTTGCACAGCAGCTGGAATCGGTTATGTGTCATACATAATCATAGAGTGCCAGAGGGATGACATACCAGATGTTAGCATCACCCTGGTCAATTAGACAAAAAGCCAATGGGATTATTACAGAAAATAAACATCAGTTTATGATCCTGACAGGTTTTGTTCAGGAGGATAATATTAACTAATGAACACCACTTTATGATGTTTGAAGCCTAAATACAGTCAGCAGAAGTAAAAAGCTCATGTAAGGCTATAAACCAACCACACCACGGTCACATGACTTCAACGTCACCATCACTAAACTTCAACTTCTAGTTTGATTTCGCTCTGACCTCTTCTGCAAAAGACTGGCAGCGTGCTGATCTAAGTCAAGTAATAAGTACACAACCCCATGTCAAATAACCCCAACTACCACAGACCTTGTTTCAGTCACCTAACCAAAAATCCATTCAAAAAAATTCAGGACGAAGGAGCCAGAAGAGCTAAAATTAGGACTAATTTCTGCAGGACTCTATATACAGTCTGTGGTCGTGAATAACAGAACATTGTGGAATCATTTGTTTGATTACTAACAATTTAAAACCATCTGGAGTGCATAATAGACAAAGGAAAGAGGATGAGGAAAGAGTGAAAATATAGAGGTTTATATTGATGAATGATTGCAATTTGAAAGATGAGTAGTTTATTACGTCTTTTGTCCAGCCAAGGCTTGTTTAAATTACTATATAAAGGCTGAATTAAGGTTCAGTATCCCTTAAAGAACATATGATCAGGACATCCCTCACTGCTACTGCCTGCTACTGTTATTTTATCTGTAACATAATTTATGTGTCGATGTGATGATGTGACTGTTTAGATTTATTTAAAGCCCTTCTGCTCAGGAACATGAGGTCACACTGACCTGCAGCTTCTGACAGATGTCTGACCATCTCTGTCCGCTCCCACAGATCTCACTTCCACTGGCTCCAATGGAGCTTCTGTTCTGCCTGCACCAGAGTTTTCTGTTGTTGTCGCATTCTGATGAACAAAAATAAAACCCATGAAGCCCCAGATTTTTTTTAGATCTGAAGAATGTTAATAAAGGTATGCACCTCTTTAATGAGCCAAGTTTAGAAGACATGAAAAACAAGTCTGATTTATAAACTTCAGCTTGATGTAGTATGAACTAAAAGTGGAGGATCCTCCCTGGTTTCTCTGATGTTGCTGTTTCCCATAGCAACAGATATGGTGATGTGAACAGTAAGCCAACTCTGTATTTCTTACAGTATGTGATTTGATTAGCCATTGACTCCCTGTTGAGATGATATGTTTGATTTATTTTCTTTTTTTTTTTTTATTTATTGAACTTTTTCACATACAAAAAAAATACAAGACAGGCCAACAGGCCAGACAGAGTCACAGTGAAGGGCTGTGCCACCGGAGAAACAGAGGGAAAAATCACTCACTGTTTTCTGAGTGATCCAATAAAAATGTAGCAGTTTTCAGGTAAACACTCAGAGAAACCAAATCCTGCACGGTTATACGGTGGGTCCATGTGCATGACTGAGAGCGGTGACTGTTTTGTTGTGATATCACAAAGTTGCAGAAGTTGTGACGGCTTGTTTTAAGGCTCAGTTTCTGAATACAGGCTGTGTGCATTTCTCTGTGGACTGAGTGCTTTGATGCTTTCACAGTATTAATATACAACCTAGACCTGCTTTATAATAAAAAAAGGACATGGACATCTACTATAAGGGACCTTTAAAACTCCTTCTGAAAAGCCAAAGTAAAGTGATTTTTTTATCTGTACATTTCAAAGTTGATTTTCAATGCAGCTGGAAAGGAACAGGAAATATTCTTCTGCGTCATCTGACATCAGTATGACCACTGTCATACTGTCAAAATAAGCTGCTGATTGTTCTAATTAGGAGATGAATGAACACTGCAGGGCTTGGACAAAGCCAAAACCAAGTTCATTTATATTTTTTTCCATTCTATGTGGCAAAAGAGGATATCACTGAATTCTAAAAAAGTGAGAATGTCAGCTTCAAATTATAGGTTGATTTATTTGTTGGGACAATTACTTAGGGCCAATTAGGGCTTGCAGCCAATTAGCATCTCTGGCTTTGAGAATAAATAAGTGCATTCACTGAAGCTGTTTACAGCAGCTGTCTGCTAATAATAACTCTGAGCATTTCTCTCAGCCTTTCTACCTCTAATGGGTTAATGTGACATTTTTGTGGCACATGATGGTTTTATAGTGGAGCTTATTCACTGTGCTGCTCTTTCATTGTATAGGGCTTCCTCCTTTTAGGCTGATATGGATCATTGTGACATGTACTTATTGTTTTTTCTGACATAACTTTCTCTCTCATTCTCCTGCTCACACTCTTACATATTTCCTCTTTCTCGCTAGAAGGTTTATGATGATTGGTGTTTCCTATTAGTGTGTGTGTGTGTGTGTGTGTGTGTGTGTGTGTGTGTGTGTGTGTCTCCCATTGTGCACAGTGCAATGTCTGACTGTAGGACCAAGAGCGCTGGATAGTGACTGATGAGTAACATGCAGGGAAGAATAGGGTGGGATGGAGGAATGAAAATTAACTCTGTTACACACACACACACACACACACACACACACACACACACACACACACACACACACACACACACAGACTTACACAGAGAAATCTATAGAAACTCATGCTTTTATCAGAGTGTTTATGAATGACTTAATTCTGTTCAAACAGGACATAGACAGGTGCACACACACAGACACACATGCTCATAGATCAAGAATATAGTACTGTTATTCAGAATGTGATGGTCTGCAGTCTGACTGAATGCATGCTTATTGTAAATTGAATCAGTGCTGCTCTGTTCGCCTGTGGGAAACACTGTCATTGTCTCCTGATGGTCCAAAGCTTTTCCACTCTGACAACAATAATATTCTGTGTAAGATGTCCTATGTCAATGTTACTGACTTGTGTGGTGTTGACTTTTATTACACCACAATGATTTCCTTTAAAAATATAAATTGTTCAAGCCAAACAGATGATTTTACTCCTGGTGCAGTTGGGGTTGGGTGTCCACATTTTCCACTACTAAGCATAGTTCAAAATGATGGTTAGTTATCTGCTGCTAATTCTTCCAACTGTCCAGGCAGCCAAAGGTGTTACCTTGTTTCATTGCAGTCTCAAAACTCATTTCATTAACTAATTGATTATAAAGCACACTTTCATTCTGTGAATGCTGTCTTAATCTCTTAAAAAGGCACCAATCAATATTTTGATACAAACAATGGCTGAAATGGTGTGAATTAAAATGGTGAATGGGGCCACTCATAGCGATGAACCCATAGAGGACTATAACATCACTGTGGTTTGGAGTATTTTTGTGTGTTTGAGCTCATTGTTGTGGTTTCATGACCTGCAGCTTCATTGCCATCCATAATTAGTGTTGTTTTCAGATGTAGCAGGAGTTGGTGGAGACCATAACAAAGGTAAAAGAAGACTGAACCAAGGCCATTACATTTAAATAAAACCTCAGCTCAAAGACTGAAAGAAAGTAAACTTTAGGAAAATACGGCCTCTGTGTCTGGCAGATAGTCCCGCTCTTTTACCAGGACTGTCTACTAAATCAAGCATGGCCAAAATCAGTCATCTTGGAGACATAGTCTCTGGGAGGGCACATCAGAATTATCTAATGCCTTCAATCCAAACATAATGAACAGGTTCACTCCAATATTGGTAGGACATGTCCCTACTGCCCATATACAAACCTGCACCCATGGTGTGAACATTGGATGTGAATGAGTAAGTATTTTGAGTTTTCTTGTTGTTTTGTGTTTGACTGAATGATGTGCTGGATGTGTAACAGGCATACATTTGGTAATTAATCTGCTTATGGTCATTAGAGCTGTGTGTCTGTTAGCTTCTTGTGGAGTTCCATGGCAAATAAAAAAATACATAGTTGAAAAATAATATGATAATAATAATAATAATTATAAAAATGATTTAAAAAAAAACACCCACTTATTCTGACACTTAAAACTGTTGGTAATTGCTTTAATTAGAAAACTTCAACTTTAGTGTGATTATCTGCTTTTTGAAACAGTGTTTGCTTAGATCAAATTGTGTTTCTGACAGTAAACAAACCTGTTCCCTCCAAGTTTCCTCCTTTATTTTTCCGCCACCCTTTGCCTATTACCCATGTTGTCCATCTGTCCGTTATTTCTGCATCCATCCATCTGTCTTTCACATCATCTGTCCATTGCACCTCATGTCAGTTCTTCTCCTCTCTCTCTATTCATCTGTCAATCCCTCTATTATCTATCCATCTCTCCTTTCTTGAGGCTTTTTAGTCTTTTTACTGCTCTCAGAAATCATGGCCCTGGATCCCTATGGGGAAATTTGTCCTGATAAAATGTCACTCACACACACTCACATGCAAACGCACTCATAAACACTAAAGCACACACACACGCTCATACACACACAAATACACACACGCACGTATCCAAAAAGCCTGTATTTGTCCTAATAAAACGTCAAGCCAGCAGCAAAATGAACTGTAATGACTTTCAGGCTGTACTAATGGCCAATAAATCCTGGATTAGGAAGCTCACACGCACTCCCTCTCTCTCTCACTCTCTCACACACACACACACACACACACGCACACACTCACACAAACACACCCACACAGGGTCATGTTTCATGGCGTGCTGCGCTGGGTTCATTCAGGAGTCAGATGGGTAAAGTTTTAAGCTGTTTTCTACTGTTAATGACTGTTGTGCTGACTTTTATAATAACAGCATGGAAAGGAATCAGCAGGAATTAGCATGCTAGGATCATTTAAACCAATGATTCATGATGACTGGGGCTGGAAGCCATACACAGAGACATACACACACACACACACACACAGAGAGAGAGGGGAGAGAGAGAGAGAGAGAGAAAGTGTTTCCACACACAGCGCTTTCATCAGAGAATTTCACTTTATGACAGTTCAGAGTCATTTTCCGGCTAAATGTACAAAATAAAATCCCGGAAGCAGTGTCTCCGTCGTCTTTCATTATCAGCCGAGTGATGGATGCATTTCATCGTTTTATTTTAGAGAAAATCAGCAGGATAAAGTGGGAGGAAATTGTGTATGAGGGATTTTTTGGGGGGAATTTCTGCTGTATTAGGCAGCATGTTGAGGAGAATGATCAGTGAGATTACACAGAGAGCAATGATGTGGCGGCAAAGGTCATCAGGCTGGAAAGATTTATTTGGCTCAAATGAGAAAGAACAACAACAGTGCAGAGCTCCCCATCAGGCAATATAAAACAATATTATGTACTGTATCTGTAGATGAACTTTGCTGCCAGAAGATATAATTGCATCCTGTAACTCTGAAACAACATCCACATTAAAGCAGCTAATTTTGATTGTAGCTAATTTGTCTATGTCCATGTTGACTTGATTGCATTACATAATTTGACATTAAGACCATGATTGATTGGGATTAAGACCCAAAGTGAGTCAAGAAAACACCCCCACACCATCACACCAACACCAGTCAGGGACTGTTGACACAATGCAGGTTGGGTCCATGGATTCAGACACTGACTCTACCATCTGCTACCTCAGCAGAAAACCAGATCCCTCAGACCAGGTCTTAAGCTGTCCAGTGTTGGTGAACCTAGGTTGCAGCCTCAGGTTTCTGGTCGTGGCTGACAGGAAGTGGAGGTTGAAGTGTTGTTCACTCTGACACTTTTCACCACAGTTGTAAAGAGTGGTTACCTGAGTGACCGTAGCCTTTCTGTCAGCTCCAACCAGTCTGTCCATTGAGGTCTCTCATCAGCACAGAGCTGCTGCTCACTGGAAGGTTTTTTGTTCGTCTTATTTGTGTTGTTTTGTTCAAGTACAAACTCTACAGATTGTTGAGTGTGAAAAACCAGGAGATCAGTAGTTTGAGAAACACTGAAACCAGCCCGTCTGACACCAACACTCATGTCACAGTCACTGAGATTCTGATGTTTGATGTGAACATAAACTGAAGCTCCTGACCAGGATCTGGAGGAATTTAAACATTGCACTGCTGCTACATGATTGACTGATTGGATAATTGCATGAATAAGCATGTGCACAGGTGTTCCTAATAAAGTGCTCAGTGAGTGGATAGATACATAGACACATACAGTACACATAAATTGTATATTGTAAATGGCCATTTAATGATTTTCGATTGAAGACATATACATAAATTCACTTTTCAATCAATATGCATTAGGTCACATATTCAGTTGTGCTGAAAAAAATGTATTTCAGTTACTTGCTTGTACTTAACAGTACTGAAGTTTTACAAACTTGCAGCATGCAAGCAGAAAGAAGATAAAAATGAGACCACACATGATAATGAGTGATTGGCTCTATTGACATTTAAGAGAAAAATAAGCAAAAAAGAACAAACAAAAAAGTAAATTTATTTATGTAGCACATTTGTTTTTCTAATAATTAAAGACAATATACATCAAAGCAAAACTGGAAGGGAAAAACTGGTAAAAAAAAAAAAAAAAAAAAAAAAGATGTCAGATAAAGATAAAAATGTCAAAAACGAAAGTGAAAAAGATGTGAATAATACAGACATACAACGAAAGTGAGAGCTGAAAAGTGACATCTGGTTAAGATTGCGAGGTTTAATCCACTGTACTGGTCTGTGGTCATAATATTAAAGCACTAGCGTGCCACTTTGTTAAATGTTGAAAGAGCATCCACGGTTTTCCACTTACATTTACATTACATTACATTACACTGAATTTCCCATTAGTTGCGGTTTGACCACAACAGCCTTTTTTATGCCTTTACAAAATGGCTGAAATCAGAGCATGCATTTTTTTTACTCATCCTAATAGTTGGTGTGAATGTCGGAAGGTGGATTTAGAGAAATCTGTGTTGTTTATTGAAGGAGGAACTATTTGGAACTCAGCAATTCACATAACACTGTAGGAGTTTTTCAGTGGGTGAGACAAAGGGAGGGAGACTCAGACAAAAAGGTATGGGAGGATGATCATGGTCATGTGGAGGAAAGATTTATGACTCCTTAAGGCTGCGGCAGGGGGTAATGATATTCAGTGTCACCAAAAAAGAAAGGAACAAAAATTTAAAAAGAGGACCATGGTACAGAATTAACCTGCATTCTTAACACAGAAGGATTATAGGAGATCAAATTCCAACAATTATCCACATGGTATTTCATTCACACTGAAAGGATATTTGAATTTGTTTTCATGTAGAATTTAGACTTGATTGTGGGACATGATGTTTCAGAACTTGACGACACAAAATATCATCTGTATTTCAGATAAGATTATATGTGACTTGGGCTCTTCAATTGAGGCTCTATAACCTTTATAATGATTCCTGTAATGATGCAAGAACCATTATAGAGGAAAAGTTAGGGTTTTTTTTTTTACACTTTTCTGATGCTTTATTTGAAGTGTTGATGACTTTTGTTGTGACATCACAAAATTACAGAATTCCTGACAGCTCATTTAGAGGCTCAGTTTCTGAATACAGACTCTGTGCATTAATCTGTGGACTGAGGCTTTGATACTTTCACAGTATTGATATAGAACCTAGACCTGCTTTATAATCAAAAAAGACATATAAGTCCCACTTTATACAATATGGGACCTTTAAATTAATTTCTAAAAGCAGTCAGAAGCCAGTGTATAAAGAATAGAGTACTATTGAAATATCTATCTATCTATCTATCTATCTATCTATCTATCTATCTATCTATCTATCTATCTATCTATCTATCTATCTATATGTTACTCTTAAAACATTTATGTGAAGACAAGAAAGACATTTTTATAGCAGAATACAGAATACATTTTAAAGAAAATATTTTTTAACCTTGTATCAGAGAGAATATTCATTTTGAAATGTGTCTTTTTAAATAAACTCCTTGAATATCAGCATACTGCAAATGCAGCTCAATTACAGTATGCTATAGTTTAGAAAATAATCAAAGTTCATTGAAATTTTTTATAACAGAAAATATGTTTTAAAGATAAGATAAGAAATACTTTATTTATCCCTATAGGGAAATTAACAATTATCCAGTAGCTTATTCATGTATTTAGTTAAATTAAGATTGAGTCTGTGTCATTATCCACTGCCTGTCTGAGTTGCTAGTGTAATGGCAGTCGAAACAAAGTATTTCCTAAACCATTTAGTCCTGCAGTGCAGAGAGATGAGACGTTGGCTGCTGCTGTAGCGAGTTTTCTGGCCTGAAGGATGTTGTGGAGAGGATGGTTGGTATTGTCCAAGATGGCCTGCATCTTACAGTACACGTGTCTCTCCACAACAGTCTTCAGTGAGTCCAGACTCTTTCCAGAGCACAGACCCAGCCTGTTTAACTAGCTCATCCACCCTCTTTGTGTTTTTATGTTACATTCTGCTGCCCCAGCAGACCGCAGCATAAAAAAGAGAACTTGCCATCACTGACTGATAAAACATATGCAGTTCACTGAAAACATTCAAAGGACCTGAGGAAAAAGAGCCAGCTCTTCCCCTTCCTGTAGATGGCATCCGTGTTCACCGTTCCAGTTTACTGTCCAGTTGCACACCTAGGTATTTATAAGTGTGCACCATCTGAAATACTAAAGAAAATATTTTTTAAACTTTGTATCAGAGAGAATGCTCATTTTGACATTTTTTTAAAAATTGGAAACTCCTTTAATATCATCCTGCAAATACAGCATAGTTACGGTATGCTTTGGTTTAGAAAACGATCACAGTTCAGATCACAAAATAAATGAATAGATAAATAGATAAAAAACTAATAACTAAAAAAAATTGATTTCTACCATTCGCATGAGAGTACAGATTAGCTGACACTGAGTGAGAATTGAATTGACACAGCAAGAAACCTTTAAAGAAGAGTTTAGTTTTAAATATGGGAACTATGAGTCATCTGCAGATCACTTATACCATCCCTGCAGTGTCACTATTTGCTCTAAAATCTAGAGAAATCAGAATTGTGAAATAAATTATCTGTCACAAACCAATTCCTGTAATTTGCTGCCATCGCGTTGAGGGCTGAGTGTACCTAACACTTGATCCATCACTTCATTTCTCTCAAACATATAAATCCTGAACAAAATGGGGCTCATCCTACTCCCACTAATCACTGCCTGTTTGTCCAAATTAAAGCTTGTGGGAAGTCCTCTCCACACATGGTTATAAATCCAAATGTAGGCGTGAAATACAAAAATACAATTAAGTACTTAGTGGACCTTTCCAGCACATGCTGTAGTTTACCGACTTCATCCTGCAGTATTTCCGGATAATGGATTCCTCAAAAGTAATTTTTCAGCCACCTGGCATCACCAAGATGCAAAGTTAAGACTATTTGTGCAGTACACACTTCTGTGTGTTCATGCTTGCTTTTGTTGAATTTGACCGATACGTTACCCAGAGTCAATTCTAGTTAAGGGCTTCCCACAGGCAGCCAGTGTAATATTGACCACCTCTGTAATAAATATGTGATCGCACTGCATCATATCCATATCAGAGGTGAACCACAGGGACTGGACCACAGCTCTGTTTTAATAAGAAAAACTATTGACTTCACATATTGACATATGTAAGCCTGTTTGTACGTCTGCCTGCATATGAATAATTCCAGAAATAAAAGCGGTGGATCGACACAATGCAGGACGCACAAAAATCTGTTGTCACTATGCACCCACACACACTGCATCCAAACACACTATTTTATATCCTTTTCTTAGTTCCTTAGTGTTCACTATTCAGTAAACACCTATGGGAAAAAAAACAAGAAAAATATTTTTTAACAGCAGTGAAAACACTTAAACACATACATATAGCAATGGATTGATGTTCATCTTATTCTTCATGTAATTATTTCATGCATTATGAGTAGAATGTAGTAACTGTGAGCATTTATACACCTACACACTGTATACACAGATATAAATGTGATACTTTGACAAATTAGGATATATTTGTCATCAACACATTTCGATCAAGACTATTCATGTCATACATATTTCAGTACTTGACATACTGATATAATTGTTTTTCATGTTACATTCCATAATGTAAGTTTTGCTCTGCCACATATTCAAAGTTTGGGCTATTTGGTTTTAAACTTTTGTTCTATTATTACTGTATGTTTTATTTTTTGATAATTGTGATTATATCTTAAGCCTGTATTACCATATTTCCACCAGTTATGAATAATAGGTTAGATAATTTATGTTTTATTTTAAGGAATGCCTTCATATGAAAGTCATGCAAAAAAAAAAAATCTGGCAAGTACTTTGTAGTCATAGAAAAAAAAAAACATACAATGATTTACAGTAACAATGCAAATAAATGACAGTGCCTACTGTATGTATTGTGTAGTATAGTACCTCTATTTTTAAGTTAAAAAAATATATATATTATTAAATATTATTATATATTATAATTATTTTGAGTTTTATGTATTGAGATGGAAATTGCAAATTAACGTAGGCTGTAAATGCTGTGGTGTGTGGCATTGGTCCATAATATAGGCTATACTTGTCATTATACAAATGGAAATGAAATAGAATACATTTTTTAATACTTTATACTGTACATAATGTTCATCCTCTATAAAATATTATATTTTCTTATCTATTCTTGTTCCTCCTTCTGCCATATCACCTCATTTAACTGTGGGATCAATAAATCTTATTGTGTCTTATCTTCATTTATTTTAGTTTCTTTTAAATGGCGAGTGTACAGCTGCATTAATGAAAGACATTTCCATGTTTTAAACACTGCTTGTTGCTTGTGTGTGATTACATTTTTGACCAGCACAGATAGTGTCAGTTACAAAGAGGAAAACTGTGCTTTTAGCTTGTTTCCGTTGATGAATATTAACGTGTGGATTTTACAGACCTTGTTTCTGCTGATGAATATGTATGTTCTGTGCGGGTCAGAAGGCAGAAAGTTTCAAGTGCCGCTTTGGGAATCATTGTCATGAATAACTTAGTAAATTTTGATCATAATTTGTTGACCAAGACATTTTTGTGCTGATGTAGTTTAGAAATCAGACATCATATTACAATGTAAAAAAAAATTGAGATAGAAAGTTTTGTTGAAAACAAAATATATAAAACAACAAAATATATAAATATAAAACAAGTTTTTGTTGTGTATGTTAGCATCTATATTTATATAAACAATTTGTCTATATAAATTAGCACCGACAAAAGTTCCATTTTAAATAAAACAAAACACAATTATACAAATGCTGAACAAAAATCTGATGAAAAAAACTTTTGTACTAATATATTAAATATGGTAGGAAAATGTATTTGGAAAGTATAAAAATCTATATAATAAAGTTCTCTGCATTCCACAACACATTTATGATTTTTTTTAATACAAGATAAAATATGTAAATTAGGAGATGTCACAGATCTGCAAATGAACTGGACTGATTATACTGATAAGAGAAGATGAAAATGAGAAATAGAAAAAGTCAAATGGAAATGTGAATTTTATATTCACTGACTTAGTGTAACTCACTTAAGATTCTTCATAATATCTGTTAAATATTTTTTAATATCATACAGTGCGTTCAGAATTGTTTAGAAATTTGGGGAAATTTATTAAAAAGGAAAAAAGGCTTGAAGTTTCCCAATATTTTCGGGTTCCTCCCACTTCCTTTGATCATCTTCAAGATGTTTCTACACCTTGATTGGAGTTCACCTGTTGTGAACTCAGCTAATTTGACATGATGTGGAAAGGCACACAGCTATAAGGTCTCACAGCTGACAAAGCATATCAGAGCAAAACCAAACCATGAGGAGGAAGGAACTACCTGCAGAGCACAGAGACAGGATTGTGTAGCCTTCTGGGGAAGAGTACAAAAACCATTTCTGCTGCATTGAAGGCTCCCGAGCACAGTAGCCTCCATCGTTCTGAAATGGAAGAAGTTTGGAACAACTAGGATTCTTGAGCAATAAGGGGAGAAGGGCCTTGGCAAAGGAGGTGACCAAGAACCCAGTGGTCACTCTGGCTGAGCAGAAATTCTGTGTGGATATGGAGAAACTTCCAAAAGGACAACCATCACTGCAGCACTCCCCTGACCTGGGCTTTTTGGCGGATTGTCCAGACAAAGCCTCCCCTCAGTGACTGTGAGAAAGCAGATTCTCTGGTCTAATGAAACCAGAGCTTGAGAGGATCTGCAGAGAGGAAAAGCGGCAAATTTGCAAATGTAGGCGCACAAAGCTTGTCACTTCAGAGGAAAACTTGAGGCTGTAATTGCTGTTGAAGGTGCTTAAACTAAAAACCAAGTGAAGGGTCTGAATACTGTATTTCAATGTGATATTTTAGTTTTTCCTTTTTAGTTAATTAGTTAGTTTTAGTTAGTTTAAAGTTAATAAAATTCTGTTTTCCTTGTCATTATGCAACATAAAAAAATGTGTGACAAACAGATGAAAGGGTCTGAACACTTTCTGAATGCACTGCATATTCAAAAAATAATACTTGCTGTCTGGCGTAATAGGACGTGAACTGGCCTTCACACTGATGTGGTCTCACCATATAGACACACACACACACACACACACACACACAAATGCATGCATACAGAGAAAAACCAAGAGCCAGGTTCACTCTAGAGAGCGATATAGGAAGGAGATGTGTCGTTATTGGAGCATATCACAGATAGACTGATCAGCAGTATTACTCCACACACACACACACACACACACACACACACACACACACACACACACACACACACACACACACATACACACATCTGTAATTTCCATGACCACTGAACCCTAACGGACAAGCTGTCAGTGGAGCAGAAGAAAAAAAGACATCTTACAATCCACCAGTGTGAGTGTTTGAATGGGGTCTGTGTGTGTGAGTGCTTCAACAAAGACATGATTCCTTCTCAAATCTCAACCCGAGCATCATCATACAGAAGATGTGTGTGTGGCTGCATATGTATTCTCTGCAACAGCAACACACACTCTAATTGTCTAAAAGCAGGAGTGTTGAAGTTCCTCAGCTGCATGAACAACTGCAAAGTGCTTATTTTCCATTTTTTCACTCTGCCTCCTGTTCAGTATTTCATCACCCCTGGAAAAAACAAACTCCACATTTTCTTGGAAGTTCTTCTGTCGTCTTCCTTTCATCCCTTCCCTCCCTCTCTCCACCTCACAGCCAGTATGATGTTTATATGGAAGAAGGCCGACTTGAATATCTTTGACTCTCACTCGGTAAAAAGAGTGCTATATACAGTGTTGAGCAAGATCATACTTCACAAGATGTAACTCAAAGTTCAGTTCACACAGATTAAAATGAACTACTTCACTTTAATAGTTCACATTTTTCAAATTTTGAAGTAAGTTCACAGCCCTCAAAAAATGAACTAGTTGAACGTCATTTCTTTCATTTTTTAATGATCTGCTCTGCGCTTTTCTTTTTCAATAGAACCTCCTCCTACCATCCATCCCCAGCCCCCAGTCACTGCCACATTCCTATAAAACTACTGTTTTGAGACAGAGATTATTTTCAATCGTTTCAATGATGGCAGCGCATATCAATGCAGCGGCTTCTCTAGCTTCCTCTGGCTCCCCCCAGGGGCACGTCCTGAGCCCCCTGCTGTACACCCTGCTGACTTATAACTGCACAGCCAAGTACTTGGGCACTCATATTGTCAAGTTTGCAGATGAGACAGCAGTGGTGGGACTAATCTCCCACAACGATGAGTCAGAGTACAGGCAGGGGGTGGAACATCTGGAGGCTTGGTGCAGAGCAAACAACCTCTGCATCAATGTAAAGAAAACAAAGGTGGCTTCACCCCCCCCCTCCATTCTACATTGGAGGAACCGTGGTCGAGGTGGTCTCAAGATTTAAATACCTGGGGGTGTATATCACTGATGACCTGACCTGGAAGAACAACACAGCCAACTTAATAAAGGCTCATCAATGCCCCTACTTGAGGAGACTGAGGCATGCAGGTCTGTGTACCTCAGTTCCGACCACCTTCTACAGGTGTGCTGTGGAAAGTTTCCTCACATTCTGCACCACGGTGTGGTATGGTAACCGCTCTGCTGCAGATAGGAAATCACTGCAATGGGTGATGAACTGAATAATTAACTGCTTGATGTTTGATATTTGGCTTAATATCTTACAAGTGTTTTTGATGACTTCACAGAAAGAAGTAACTGATTAAGGAAACCTGTACAGTATCATAGCTAAAGCAGATGTGATGGATTAGTTGTGTCTCAGATATTCCCAGTTGAAGGGGGCTAGACCCAATCCCACCAAAGATTGTGCGAGAGGTGGGGTACACCCTGGATGGGTCACCAGTCAGTAGCCTATCAAATACAGACACACAGCCAATAACACAGGTACTTCAAAATCCCTAAACGGAGAGAGATGAGGTACAAAAACAGCACCATTGTTTTCATCACTATGTTCATAAAATTTGGGTACAGACAAAAACAATGAGACCACAAGACCAGAGATGAGGTCTCTCTGAAGGGTGGATTGGTCTCAGTGATTCTAGAAGACCTAAGTATCAAGACACTGCCCCTTTGCACTGAGGGACTCTTGCAAACTGAGGTGATGTGAGCAACTAATAAAAATAAATGGTCCCTTTTGAAGATGATTGATTGGCAGGATACCCTGGGAAAGATCTAAGAATTGCTGGAGGGGTTGCATCTCCTGTTTGACTTTGGGGAGGGCTTGGAGATCCCCCAGGAGAAACTGGAGGATGTAGCAAGGGAGGGGGACTGCTGCAGTAATTCTAATTAGATTTATTTTTAATTCTAACTAGACCCAACAAGGTCTCATATTGTAAAAAGTGAGATTTCAATTAACTGCGACTTTTTTTTTTTAAACTAAAGGATACTTTAACTATGCTGTATTTGCAGTATGCCAATATAAAAGGAGTTTCCAATTAAAAAATAAACATTTCAAAATGAACATTCTCTATGATACAAGGTTAAAAAAATATTTTCTTTCAAACATATTTCTCTGTTATAAAGGATTTCTTTCTTCAAATTGTGTTACTAAGGGATTTTATATATGTTTTAAGAGTAACATAGAAAGATCACCATAATTTAATAGTAATTTACACTGGCGTCTGACTGTCTTTAGAAATTCCTTTAAAAGTCCCATATGGAAAGTGAGACTTGCATGTCTTTTTGATTATAAAGTAGATCTAGGTTTTACATTTATACTGTGAAAGTATCAAAGTGCTCAGTCCACAAATAAAATGCACACAGCCTGTATTCAGAAACTGAACTTTACATAAGCCATCAGGACTTCTGTAACTTTGTGAAATCACAACAAAGCACTGTTCTCAGGCATGCCCCAAGCCCAGCCCATCTGGACCCACCATCCAACCTTCCAGGATTTGGTGTTTACCTGAAATCTGCTATAGTTTTTTTCAGTCTCTCAGACAACAGTTAGCCAATCAGAAGTCAGAGCATCTCTTCCGAGACCGGTTGCAAAAAGAAGTCTGATTGTATTGAAGTCGATGTGAAAATGGCCCAACTTCTCACTTGATTTATTATTTAAGTAAACATTTTCCAAATGAGTTTATGGTCTCAATCACGAGTCTCAAGTGTTCATCAATACATTATCTTCATTTTTAAATTATGGTCCCATTTAGAGGAAAATAGACCATAAAGCAAGGTATGCATTAGGGTGTGGCTAGGGTGTGATTGACAGACTGTGTCACACACGGTGACCTGCTTGACAATCAGGATAGAGTACATAGCAGGTCAGATCCACCCCTCACTCCTCCTCAGCTCCACCTTCTCAACCGAATATGGTTTCTTGTGGTTTCAAAAAACCAGGATGGTAACGGCCAAATTGCAAACTCGAGGCTTCAAAGTTCACAAACCAATGGGTGACATCATGGTGGGTTGCCACTTGGTCCACATCCAACAGGAACAGTGTGTTTGTCAGTCCGGGACATCCATCTCAAATTACTGTAAGATTTCCACATTATCATGTTGGCAAAAAGTATTAGAACAAAACTGAAAGATCTCAGAAAGAGAAGTTGCCTACAAATGGCCATATAGACTGAGTTTAACAGAATCATCATTACAATCTAATGTAATCCAATACAACAGCATACAAAGTTTATAATGTTGAGTTTTTATTGACTTTGTGTCAGAGATGATTCAAGTCCATGGTTAGTGGTGCTGTTGTTTTGCCTGTGTTATGCTGAAACATTATTTTTTATGTACAAGAGGCAGTACGGCAGTGTATTATAAGAAGGAGAGTGGTGTGACCACATAGGCTTCCTTTTATTTCATGAGAAATGTCACAACATAGTTAAAATAATTTTGAGAGGGCCAAACTGCAGCACATGCTAACACGATAGCAAAAGCCTCAAACTAATTAGAAAGCAGACTGAAGGGTGAGAGAGGTAGCAGCTGGGGGTTTGTGAATCCTGTTATGGACCATAGTTTGAGCCTTTAGCTGTTTGTGTATGTGTGTGTGTGTGTGTGTGTGTGTGTTTTTGTCTGTGCACACACATATCAAATGCCACCAGCATTTTTCTAATCCACAGGGACACAGCTTGGCACCCACTGGAACCTTCTCTCACTGTGACAGTTTTAGCTCACTGATTCACTCAGGGTGTGTGTGTGTGTGTGTGTGTGTGTGTGTGTGTGTGTGTGTGTGTGTGTGTGTGTGTGTGTGTGTGGATGTGTTTGTGTGTATGTGTGTGTGCATGTGTGCATGAGCCTGCCTACATATGTATGTGTTATTGTGTCCATAACGACTGCTCTCTCTCTCTCTCTGTCCTCCCTTTGCAGCTACACTATTGTCTCTTCTCTGTTTGAGGGATTCAACATGAGCGCTTCAACAGCCCACTATGCTCATTACGCACACATACACGCACATGCACACACTGAGAGTGAAGACAACCCCAGGGATCATCTTTGTCAAGTTACTCTACCCTTTTCCACTCTTTTTTTTTTTGCTCCCCCCCACCCCCCACCCACCCTGTGCCATCACTTCTTTTTTCTTACTTTGTGCTGTCTTCTTTCTTTTTGTCAACTCCTGCCTTCCACAAAGTAGCCCAGGTTAGGCAAGGTCACAGATGTACAATTCTATGTCCTCCCCTCTCCTCCACCTGCTCCCCTCAGTGTCTTCTGATCCTACCTATGCAACCTGTCCCCCTCCATGAGGACCTTAGGGAGGACAGGGAGGGGCAGCTGTGACATCCACAGCACCTAATGAAACACACACAGTCTATCAACTGTTCAGAAAAGTTGTTCATTTTTGTTTATTTTGCACAACTTGTATGCACTGAGTCTCAGTAATCTCTGTGCATGTAAATATAGACATTTTGACCCATTCTCACTTAGCTGTTGTCAGTGTTTATCTAGTTACTATATGACTGGATCACAATATAGCAACAAGAATTCAGTTGGGCTAAATTTAGGGTTATTAGACTGTGGTTTAAATCTGTCTTAAAATGATAATAGAATTAAAATAAATCAATTTCAATTACTTAAAGAGAAAGCACAGTTAAGAAGTAGACATTTTGTCTGACAAAAGCCCTGTAAACCCTGTAATAAAAAATCTAAAAAAATGGTCTCTCAAGGTGAAATTCAAGGCAGCAATTCCACATACGGCACACATAGACAACTCTCCCACACACACAAAAATAATCCAAAAGTACAAACATTACAGATTTAAAGGTTCTGTAAATGATCATCACTACCACTAGATGTTGCACTCGACCTCCATCATCTCAGTCCAAAACAGACACTTCACTGGCCACCATTCCCCCCTCCAGCCAGCAAGCGATAGCAGAATTTGCCGACCACATTCATAGTATCGGCAACAGCAATTTCGCCAGTGTTACCATGCTACTAGCCAGTCACTATTGAAAACGAACATGTAACATTATGTACCCATCAAGTTACTTTGAATAGAGGAGAAGACAAGCCAGTTCGGAGTAGGGTTCTCCATCCTAAACAAAACAGACCAGTATTAGCTCCATGTTCGGAATAGGAAAGAAATTCAGCTTTTGACTTATCTGCTGGGACGAGCTGCACAAATGACACTTTACTGACTGATGGAGCCAGTAAAGACTTTTAAAACTTTGTGGATGTGTGATGGTCCACCAGCCGACCGGGTTTTGAGCAGGTAACCCCCATAGCCAGTCCATCTGTGCTCTGGTATCATCTCTTTTTGTCCTTTTCAGCCAAAAAACATGGTTTCTTCATTGGAGGAAACTCTGGAAGGTTGTTTTCACTTGAATGCTGTGTACTGAACTGTGTCATCTCGCATGTGGGTGGTCCCTTGTGGATAGGGCCAGTGGTTTAACAGGGAGGGACTCACATGCATGCGCCACTGTCCTGATTTATTACCTCAGTAAACATTTTACTAAAAAAAAATAATAAAAAAAATAAGTGAAACTCAGATTACACACACAGAGACGATGTTACTTTATTCTCTGCTCAGGATGCCATTACTCCACTAGAAATTTAAGTAGAAAATAGTTGTGTCCTGCTGTATTATTGTTTAAAATCGTGTTTACCAAACCTTTACACATACACAACAAAGAATTAGAATACACAAGGATCAGGAACAACGGTCTGTCCATAGCTGGTTAACACCACAAAGGCTTATATTATGTTTAAAAAAGAGCAGCAGAAGTCAAAATTAGAAGTGTATTCATTAGTCTCTACACAAGGCAAACTGACCATTTTTGGTACTGTGGTTGTTCCAGAGGTGGACAGTGATGAAGTATATACTTGAGTACTGTTCTTAAGTATATTTTTCAAGTATCTGTACTTATTTATTTTGAAAACTTATGACTTTTATACCACTACACTTGAAAACAAATATTGTACTTTTGACTCCACTACATTTCTCTGCAGTACTTGTTACTTTGAAGCAGCTTTTAGTCAGTAAATGAATTTTCTTTTATTTTGAAAAATGTGGTAGATGTTATGCTGTGTCCATTGCAGGAGAAAAGCCAATCACAGCCAACTTCTGCAGTCAGTCATGTTGTGTTGCATTTAGGAACAGCTCAGTTTACACTTGTCTATGTGTTTTACGTGCAGACTTTATAAAATGCATTCAAGCACATCTCAACGCAGTAAAAGGGGTGGGGTGGGGTAATTGAAATCTTCTGTTTTATGATGATTTAAACACTGAGATTAACTCTGAGGTAATAATTTATTTTCTCTTGTATACGTTCATATATTTAAAAAATGCTATGTCGCACCAGTTCACAAATTTTTGCATCATGTGATTGATTTGACTACCTGAGGTTACATCCACACTAACAAGTTTAAGTTTTAAAATGCATCACTTTTGCTATGTTTATGCCCTCAATCATGCATAACAGTTGAGTTATATAAAATTCAACTCCTGTACAGTACAACGAGGAAATAAGCTATAGAGACCAAAATTGTGTTTTTGTACCAGGCTGTAAACATGTTTATTTCTGCTGTAAACTACTTCTAAATACTATTAATGTCATGTTTAGGAAGGAAGCAACACTCAAAATGCAAACAAAAAAAGGTATAGGAAGGGGAAAAAGGTATATTTAAGTATAGAAAGAACTTATGAAAACAAGAATCCAAATCAAAACAGGCAGGAACAAAAACCATAAAGTCCAAGAACTAAGGGAAACACTGCAGCACTACAACAGGAAACACAAAGGCAAACAGAAAATGGAGATCCACACAAATACACACAATGACAACAGGGAAACACTGGAGCGAAACTGGAGCATGACATGGGGAAAACAGAACAAACAAACTGACAAAGACCAAGGCAGCGACAGTGACTTAAGTATACAATGAAGGCAAGGGCAATTGAACACAGCTGTAACACATTAGGGTGGGGCTGACAATCAACAAGGAGGGAAACAGGACAAATACAGGAAGTAAAGAAACTTGAGACACACAATGAAGTAACTTCAAAATAAACAGGAAATGAACCAAAAAGTCCAGAGAATCAAAACGAATAAAGTCAAAAGTACAAACATAAAATCTCCATCAGGACAAACCATGACAACTCAGGAGTGTTGGCCCCATTTTAGTTTGAAACCTCTGTGGTTGTATTTTAGTCTGGATGGGTAAAAAGAGTCTTTTGGAGACGACGATGATACAGATCCCCACGTTTGCCTCATGATTTGGTCTTATCAGTCATGACTACTAGTGGTAAATGCAACATGGATAATTAATTACAAGCAGTGCTGACCTTGTTGTTTTGCTAGCAGCTGTTCTGCATTGTATAATGTTACAACTGACGTTGGTACGTAGTACTTCTGTGACTAGCCAGCTGCAAAGTAGATGATCTGCTTCTGGATTTAAAACACAGTTTAGAATTTAAACAATTTCACATCAATTACAAATTGAAATGCCCATAAAAATATGCAGCATCAGCTAAAGCCATGCAAACTGTTTTTTCCACTCTCTGTAATGTTCATGGACCAACATTTGTCCTTAAATATTATAGAAAAAGAGAAAAAGGATGATGTTCAGACTTTGTCCTGCAGGCAGGAAAAGCCTGTTTGACTTATTGGTCCTATTATGTAGGTTTCATGAGGAACTGGCCTTGAGCCTCTCTCTTATATGGTGTAACATTTGTTCATGACTGTCATGCCAAAAGCATGAGAGTTGGCACCATGTATTATACTGATGATGATTATTTCAGAGGTTAATACATTATGTGGCTGCTGCACCTTGGGGGATTATGATTGGACAGTGCCCTCTGCTGACCTGCTCCTGTTAACCAGTAATGGAGGATGTAAATTTAAAGATGAAGCTACCTTTAACTACCTGTTATCATATGTGTTACAATGTGCTATAGGCCTCACATGACGCAATGTGTCATAATGCATGTTGCCCTTAAAGAGAGCTGGAACAGTCTTTGAAATACATCACAAAGATCAGTATGGAATTTTCATGTCCCTCCACATATTTCATCTGGCCCTTTAGCTTTACTCCTTTTGAATCCTTTAAAATGTTTAGCAACAGGCTGGGTGGAAGTGGCAGTGGCTGGCCAGGTGAGAGTGTCTCTAATAAACCCCAAAGTCAGGCTCTAAAATCCTGAATGTCTAAACCAGCCTTTCTGAAAGTGTGGTCTATGGACCACCAGGGATCACTTGCAGACCACTGAGTTAATTTGTTGAAATATCGGTGTTTAAATTTAATGTTTGTCAAACTGTCTGAGAGTGACCACAGAGCCTATTAGCAAGTAGTGTACATGTTGTTTTCAATATTATAAATCAACTCATGTAAATTCTAACATTATTATTTGAATTGGTTGTTTTACAGTGTTGTTAGACTTCACAGTAACTGGCCATTTTGCGACAGCAAAGCATTGCCAGTTTATGTTATGTACAGTTTATGTTGTACGATTTACGTCAAAAAGATTTGCATGACATCGGAAAGGAAATGTGAATGAAGCTAGCCTTCTATGGACTTGTGGCAAATTCCTCCAGTTATCAGCAGCCTATTAACTATTGAACACAGACAACGGTCAAAATCATTGAGCGTAGGTTTAAGACCAGGTCAATTAAAAGAGATTCAAATGAAACCTCCGACACAACAGACACAACAGGCAAGTAGTAATGTACTCACCACGTGTTACACCTATGCATGGGTGTTGGTATTGCTGTATTCTTACAGTGGCAGCAAGAATAGCCCAAAAGTCCTCCTCCCTTGCTACATCCTCCAGTTTCTCATGGGGGATCCCCAAGTCCACCGCAAAGTCAAACAGGAGACATAATCACTGCAGCATTTCTTAGTTCTGAAGTGAGAAGTAGAGCCATTTTCCCATAGACCTCAATACAATTGGACTGTTTTTTGCAACTAGGGGAATCGCCCTCTGATGATCATTAGATAGAATGCAGGTTTTTAAGGCACTTCAGCATTGGCTTCACTTTTCTACATCTATTTTTATATACAGCTATGGGCTGAAGGCATGTCATCATGATTAAATGTATTTTATTACAGTCTAATCTTGCTTCTTTTCTTTCTAACTCTGATGCTACCCACATTTTATTATTGCAATTTTCTTGGAAGGTATCTCTTTATCGACACACACACATATACATACATATATATATATACATACATATATATATATATATGAGCATTTAACATCCACCTGCTGATTAATATCTGAGCCTGGCCTCATACAGTGCACTGAGAACAGCCTCTGAATATCATTTTCCAACTCCTTAAACATTTTAGGAAATGTTATTTTTCTCTTTGAGTGATTGGTTGGTACAGCACTTGTAATCAATAGTACAGTACTGCGTATGTAAGCTGCAGGAATTCTTTTATTCTCTTTGTGAATTACACGGCCAAAGACACAACATTTCAGTCTAACATATTTTTTCCTTGTAGGACTACAGTCTTACACCACTTATTGTTTATGTATAAGGTGCAAGGCAATGATAGGTCATGATAAATGCATTCCTGTATTCTTTTGCCTGTAGTTCATCCAATTTACTATGCGATGTCCGTACATTTCCAAGAATAACCAGAGACAGACATTTCCTTCTTGTGAGGTTTTTCAGCAGCTGTCTCACAACACCTTTCATTTTCTTTCTCCAGTTTGCTTGTGTTTACTGGGCTCAGCATAATCCCACTGAGTATCTCTGATGGTGCATTCCACTCAGCATTGATGTCTCCAGCACTGCTATATTGCAAACTGAGAATGAAGTCCTGATTTAATATTGAGAATGAGAAGAAGTTTGTAGACATTGATTGTCTCTAGTCTTAAATAAAACTTCCAAAGGTGGTTGTACACACACTGAACACACTGAAAAAAAAAAAACTTTTATTTCTCACTGTCAACTCAAAATATTTTCTACATACATGGTTTGTTAAGCTTAAGCTTTTTAGTAAATGCAACTCATGAACATTAAACAAGCAAGAATTCAAAAAAAAAAAGTCAGATATTTATGTAGCCTATATGTTGAGCAACATTTCCATATCAGTTCATATTCAATTCAATTCAATTTTATTTGTATAGCGCCAAATCATAATCTACATTATCTCAAGGCACTTTACAGGGTAAGGTCAAGACCTTACTTTGTTACAGAGAAAAACCCAACAGTTCCCACAAAGAGCAAGCGCTTGGCGACAGGAGGAGGAAAAACTCCCTTTTAACAGGAAGAAACCTCCAACAGAACTGGGCTCAGGGTGGGCGGCCGTCTGCCTCGACCGGTTGGGTTTAGGAGAAGATAGAAAGAGGGGGAGGGGGAGGAGAGGGGAGAGAAGAGAGAGAGAGAGAGAGACCAGGAACAGCTGTGTAGGTAATGGTGTTATCAATAATAATGATGACAGGTAACAGTGGTTAATAGTAAAGATGAGTAGTGGTGGATCTGGATCCTGCTGCTCCCGAGGCAGAGATACCTGCAGAATGAGGACAGAGAGAGGGAGAGAGAGGAGAAGCACAAACTACGGGAGAGAAAAGGAAACAAAGTTAATGGCATGAAGTCATCGAGAGAGAGAGGGGGAGAGAGACAGAAATAGGGAGAGAGCGCCCAGTGAATCATGGGAATCCCCCAGCAGTTTAGCTCTATAGCAGCATAACTAAGGGATGGGTCAGGACATACCCGAGCCAGCCCTAACTATAAGCTTTACTAAACAAGACAGTTTTAAGCCTGATCTTAAAGGTAGAGAGGGTGTCTGCCTCCCGAACCCACACTGGGAGCTGGTTCCACAGGAGAGGAGCCTGATAGCTGAAGGCTCTGCCCCCCATTCTACTCTTACAAACTCTGGGAACCACAAGTAGACCTGCATTTAGAGAGCGAAGTGTCCTATTGGGAAAATAGGGAACTATAAGCTCTTCAAGGTACGATGGTGCCTGACCATTAATGGCTTTGTAGGTGAGGAGGAGGATTTTAAATTCGATTCTGGATTTTACAGGGAGCCAATGCAGAGAGGCTAACACAGGAGAGATGTGATCTCGTTTCCTAGTTCCTGTCAGTACTCGTGCTGCCGCAAACCCCCTCCAATGAAAATCAAGTTTTTTACTTTGTTAACAAGTCCATTTGGTGTTTTTTTGATGATACATTACACGGTAAACAAAATAAGCAGTCATCGCCATAGCTGAGTATTTCCAACCTGGAACTGAAGTGAACCAGTTGCCTCCACCAATCAGCCAGGTTGCAGGAAATATGGTCTCTCCTTTTCCTGAGTTACACTTCATTTTATCCTAATAGACATTTAAGTTAAATTGCGTCATAATTAGTGTATGAATTCTTGACTCTGGCCAAAAACATATTTTGTGAGCTCACAGTGACCTTGACCTTTGACCGTCAAAATTTAATCAATTCATCTTTGAGTCCAACTGCCAAAGTTTAACAAGTTACCTTCAGATGTTTGTGAGATATCATGTTCACAAGGCAACCAGGACTTCTAAGGAAACACTTGGGAAAAGGACGTAGGCATGAGGAGATGCTGGGAAACACAGCAGGAGCAAAACAGTCAAAGACAGACTCTGGGAGCACAGAGACTAAATACACACAAGGGGAACAGGTAACAAGACACAGGTGTAACACCTTAGGGTGGGGAAGACAATCACTATGGTGGGAAACTGGACAGCAGTAAAACAAACACAAGACACAAGGTAAGGAGCTTCAAAATAGAACAAGAAATAAACAAAAATCCAAACAAAGTCAAATGAAAGAGTCTCTTTGGGGCGGACACATGGGAGTTTGTTTGTGTTTTTTTTTTTTTTGCATTACTTCTCTGTTTGCAGTGTGTCTCCTGTTAATCTATTTGTTTTGGCTTCTTGCCGTGCATTTTTTCATTTGCAGGATCTTTCCAGTGTTGTATATGCTTTGTATTATGTTATATTTCTTTAATGAGAATCGTTAACTGAATTTGCAGTACATTTATCAAAATTGAGTGTTTTTGGATGTTGCAACGCGTTTGCCCATGTTGGCGACTGTAGAAAAACCATGTTAAAATAAATATTAATCATAGCACTTTAAAATGAGTCTGGAGGGGAACATTAAGAGACAGATTTAAAAAGGCTGACCCACAGACATATGCTAATTTTTGGGGTTTGAGTCTGTTTCTGCCTTCCTCTGGCTCTCTGTCACATGCTGAACACCTTAGACAGTTTCCATATTGCACTTTCTCATGTAACATCACTCTGCTGAGCCAAATGGGAACCTCCGTATGTTTACATCTCCCAGCAGCACTTATAGAATGACGTCTGGTGTTAATTAAACACAATGCAGTTGAATTCCACCATGACCAATTTAATCTGTCCTGTCTGGATGGGAGGTAATGGGAACTGTGTGTCTGAAGGCATGGTGTCCAGTGGGACCACAGTGACAGACGGACCGACTAAGAATAGCGAAGTCAGACTGACAGGATGGGTGGATAGAGGACAAATTCACGCCTGGGCTGATGAGAAAACACAGAGGTGAAAACTGCAGTGCCATGTTTCCTCCTGTCACATGTTAAAAATAACATGAAAAATAAATGTGTCTCCAACAAAATATGCAGTTACCCTTGGGCCACTAAAAAATATTTTAAATATACGCGTGACAGATGTTGACAGATTTGTAACATAATTTTAAAATCTAATTATTGAACTGTGTAAAATTGAATTTAAAAAGTGCAAAAAACATTGCTGACTTGTCTAATGACTTACCATGATCTATTACCCATTTTGAAAAGTTGGTTCTTCTAATGAGGTCATTGATTTAAAAAAAATCATGTCAATCATTATCAGTGGCTACTGTGTGTTAACTGGTAAATATTTGTCAGCATAGGCACACATAACACAAGTTATACCAGTTAAAATCACCATGGCTACAAGTTTTATAACATACCAATATAATAATTCCTGTGTAGCGCAAGTTTTTGGTATCTATCATGATTTGTTCTTTGCACATGCCAATATGTCTTTTCATCATTTTGTGTTGCATTTGCATTGAGGGGTCACAGAGAGGTGGCTGCCTGCAACTTAGTGGGCTAGCAGTGTGTAAGTTCAAACATAGCTTAGTTTGATCACAGTGTGGGAGATTAACTATGACATAGTAATAACAGGTGTTATGTCCCAGCTAGGTAACTGGGAAAGGGAAGCAACATAAAACCAGTGATGTGGGTTAAACCAAATTTATGCATACACAGACTGGATGCGGCTGTGGGTTTGAACTGAAAGAGGGGAACTAGGCAAAAGAGGTGTTGCCAAATCAAATAACATAATAGAACAAGAAGAGGACTCTACCAGAGTTGCAGTCTCACACACTGACCTAAAACCAAAACAAGAAGAGAAAAACCTAAGCTCCCTAGCAAACCAAAAATGACCTGCAACACAGGTCAGTTATATACAACATTTACAATCCCGTTTCCAAAAAATGTGGGATACTGTGTAAAACTAAAACTGAAATCATGGATGCTAGCTTTTTATCTGTGTGCTGATAACAAGCTGGATGGTCCCTCTCCTCTTTAACCTGGAGGATGTGGTGTCCATGATTTCCGAAAAAATAATTTGAAATTTTGATTTGCCCGACCACAGGACAGTTTTCCATTTCACCTCAGACCATCTTGAATGAGCTCATGCCTGGAGAAGTCGGCAGTGTTTCTGTATCATGTTTAGAATTCCATAACTACTAGAACAGCCGTAGGCAGTCATTTTGACCACTAGACTCCAAATTCTATGATCTCTCATTATAAACAAACCAAATGACATATTAATGTATTTATCGTGTTAGGATACCTTTAAAAAAAAAAAGAAATAACACGATAGTGTACATTTCAACAAGTTCATATATTTGCATATAGTAGCCTAAACAGCAGCTATTGCACATATTCACACTAGTATTTATATAGAGACATTCATTCACCATAACTCAGAGCAGGGATATAACAATTAAAAGTAGACCCATCTTATTAGATTATAAAATGTTTATATTAGAAACTTGTAAGCACATTTTCATTTTTAAAGTTATTTTTGGGGCATTTTTTGTCTATAGCTGCAGTAAAAGAGAGACAGGAAAGCTGTGGGGAGAGAGAGAGGGGGTGACATACAGCAAACCACCTAGGGCCGCTGTGGAAAGGACTGAGTCTTCATGGTATGTGCTCTACCGGGTGATCTACTGGGGCACCCCATGACCCAGTTTTGTTGCACTTTGTGTGCGCCGTCAGGCCAGCAACTTCAGTCAGGACATTATGACTCTGTATTCTACCTGGATGTTCAGCTGGCTAAAGTGCAATCTACACTCTCCTGTCCTTCCCTTTTCAACAGTCACCTCTGACTGAGATGACTCCAAGCGCAGTCTGAGCACTAGTTGGCTCATCATAGGACAGGACAGCTGAGCTCACCTGGTGCATCAGCCGTGAACAGAATGTCTAGATTCGCAGTCTCTAATGAAAGCAGCCGTCTATTTTTCCTCGATATGGATTTTGAATCACAAAGTGTTTTCATCCACTCAGGAAAGGTCACTGTCAGTTTTCACCTCCAACAGAGCCACTGCATCAGAATTATCGCTGTCCAAGTGCTGAAGCATCTCCAAGCCTGCATAAAGAATAGAACAGCACAAAATTCTGTGCAGTCACTGTGACCGTCTATGGCTGAAATAGGTAAAAATTATCATATTTTCTTTGCCTTTTGTTTAATTTACATGAAACAATTTTAAATGAAAATACAGACACTTTTACATTGAGGAACATTATTCTTCAATTGTTGCACTATTTGCCCACACAGTCTTTCACAGAGTGGTGAACCTCTCTATCTTGACTGTACAGAGACTCTCCAATAGGGTCCGGCTGCAGCCTGCAGACCAGGGGGTGTGCTGTGATCGGGGCGTGACGTAGCGATCCAGTTACACCCCCAAATGGACAGTCAGCCAACAGGTAATCAGAGATCCTTGCATGATGTGTGTGTGTGTGTGTGTGTGTGAGAGCAACGTACAACATATGACAATGTTGTACAAATAGTATATGTTATTTAGCACATAGATTTTACTTTCAGGATTTAAATTATTTTCTGTAGCAACATATGTGACCAAAGCTAACGGTAGCCTAGTTAACAGTGTTTTGTTGACAGCGAGGGGGTGTATGTGTGATTGAGTAACAGTGGCTTGATAATGTTATGTGGGTTAGTATGATCGTTACTTTCACATTTCGTTTTCTCTGTTTTTAGAAGAAACATCAGCCTCAGGAAGAAAGATCAGGACAAAACCTAAATAATGAAATCTGCACTGGAGTCCCCAGCCTTCATTACGAGACTGTGGAGTGATGGATATAAAGATAACATTTAGAAAAATATATTATCATGGATGGGTAGAAAAATGAATATACTATAATACATTGATATAAATAAAAATATACTATGGGGCAATATAATAGATGGATAGGAATATGAAATATGAATAGGCACTTAAATCCTTTCTTTATATGCATATGCAATTAGAACAACAAATGCAATAAAGACTGTGTAATAATTCAATGTGTTCAACATGTTCTGTATGTACTTATTATGGGCCACGTGTTTTTTTTAATGAATGAAATAAAACTGTATGTGCCAGAAAATATTATATCATCATTAGTGCCTGCATACTACGTTTTGAAAACCTGAGATAGTTAACTGTTTCCATTTAAAGCTTTATAATGTAAAGTTACTGTTGTGGAAACATGAATAACAGTATGTCCTAATTTGTACTCATGAAGATAGGAATTTAAAAATGTTTCCAGAACAACATTACATGTATGTAATATTAATTGCTGAAATTTTCTGCACTTTTGCTTTTTCATGTTAGTTATATATTTGAATTCTTTACTTTCCTGGATCTCATGCTAGCTTTAGCTTGTGGAAACAAGAACAAATTGAAAATTGAATTTTAGTTTAATTTTTTATGCTAATGCTATGACTCAAAACAATATCATTGTCTGTGATCAGTGAAGGAAATAGTTTATATTCTCATAATAAAAATGGATAATAAGATCCATCTGTCCGTTTTCTAGTCACTCAACCTGATTAGATCCATTTTGGGAAAAGGGCAACCAGAGTAACCCAGATAAATTCCTCCTAGATTCCTAGATGGTGTCAGACCAGCTGGGAGAGCCAGGAGTGTGCATATAATGTAAGTTGCCCACTGTCCTCTGCCTTGTGTGTGCATTAAATATAACTAAAGGCTGAAAATAAACTAATCAGTTCTTATGATTTTTTTTTATTTTTTATTTTTTTTATCATTAATGATCCACATGCACAAAAATGTGTACTATAAGTATATTATTAGTACTATAATAACAATAACTATGATATATCAGATCAATGAAAATAAAAGACCTACAATCCCAATTTGAGACGATTGAACCACCGACCTTTGGGCTCTATCTCCACAGCCACCGCCACTGGTTCGACCAAGTTTTTTTTTTTTTGTTTGTTTTTTGTTTTTTTTAGTATTACACAACTTTTCCAGTCTTTCATTGCCCAGCCCCAACTTTTTGAAACGTGTTGCTGGCATCAAATTCAAGTTGAGCATTTATTTTTTATAAAACAATAAAATTTTGGCATTTCAACATTTGATATGTTGTCTTTGATCTATTGTTCTATTGTTGTTCTATCTAATTAAATAGGGGTTTACATGTTTTGCTAATCATCACATTCAGTCTTTTTTTTTTTTTTTATATTTTACACAGTGTCCAACTTTTTTGGAAACAAGGTTGTAGATGAGAAGGGGAACTTAAAATTGACACATGCCCCAAGCAGGTATAAGTTACTTCTTTTTAAAGCTGGAGTAAGTGACTCTAATCCAATACACTTTTTGTCAAAATCAGTGAATATCTCCACTGTCCGTTCTGTGTTTATGCTGAAAAATAAGATGGTGTTACCTGGTTCTGTAAATGGTAAATAAACAAAGTAACTCAGACTGAGAAACACTATTCCAGCCACTCAGAAACAAGGGGAATTTGTGCTCATGTAGGACAAGGGAAAGAAGAGAAGAAGAGATGAGGGGAAATGGGTGAAGAGGGGCAGTGGGAGCAGGAGAAGTTAATTTGGCATATGCTAATGATATTGCCAATTTAAGGATTACCAGGGGAAGGAGAAGGAGCAGTCTAACCTTCTGTTGTCAGCAGACCATGTGGAGTTTTTAAGTCCCAATCAAACGGGATTGATTGGGATGATCATTCCAGCTCCTATGCAGGACAAGCTCTCCCAACTGAGCGTGCCTGACTCCACCTTCAGGTGGATCACTGACTTCCTGTCTGACAGGAGGCAGCACGTGAAGCTGGGAAAGCATGATTCTGACTCCCAGACCATCAGCACTGGATCCCCTCAAGGCTGTGTTCTTTTTCCTCTTCTATTCTCCCTGTCCACCAACACCTGCACCTCCAGCCATCAGTCTGTCAGGCTCCTGAAGTTTGCAGACAACACCACCCTCATTTGAGTCTGCCTACAGGTGTGAGATTGACCATCTGGTGACCTGGGTGCTGAACATCAGCTCCCTCATCAAGAAAGCCTAGCATGGATGTAATTCTTGAGGCAGCTTAAGAAGTTCAACCTGCCAAGGACAATGATGGTGAACTTCTACACCTCCATCATCGAGTCCATGCTCACCTCCTCCATCACCATCTGGTACGCTGCTGCCACTGCAAAGGACAAAAGCAGACTGCAGCGTATCATCCACTCTGCTGAGAGGGATAATTGGCTGCAATCTACCATCCCTCCAGGACCTGTACGCCTCCAGGACCTTGAGGCGTGCAGGGAAGATTGTAGCTGACTCCTCCCACCCTGGACACAAACTCTTCGAGTCACTCCCCTCAGGCAGGAGGCTGCTGTCCTTCAGGACCAAAACCTCTCGCCACAAGAACAGCTTCTTCCTGTTAGTCTTATCAACAAGGCTAGAGAGCCCCACTGTAACTGAACCCCCTGACTCCCCCACAGAATTATTACACATTGTCCTGTCATATTGCACAATGTACATATTCATATTGTATATTCATATTTATATTTTCTATACTTAGCATAACATCCTTTACATCTGTATTGTAAATATTTAATTTAATTTAATTTAATTTAATTTAATTTAATTTAATTTAATTTAATTTAATTTAATTTAATTTAATTTATATTGTTAATTCCTTCTTTTTATATTCAAGTGTCTTGTTCTCACCTTTGTTTATACTTTTTCCTTCTTACTGTTTACCGTCTTGCTCCAACAATGACACCAATTTCTTGTATGTGCAAACCTACTTGGCAATAAAACAGATTCTGATTCTGATTCTGATTCTGAAAGTCACTGGACCCTGTCTGTAGCCACTCAGGAAGGGTCAAAGATCAATGATTGCACTACATGCAGTTTTTTCCGTGCTGAAGTTTAAAGTTTTACTGTTTGTACGTCTTAGTTAGGAAGGTTTTAAGAAATGTGTTTTAGAAATTGTGAAAAACAGGAACAACTGCAGGTTTCCTTTCAGCGCTGCAGCCAGGCTGACAGAGAGCCACAGCTCTGTTTAGCCATTTATTCCTGTGACTCTCAGTTGTAATGACTGCACGAGCTTCTTCACAAATAACTATAACAAGAGAGTGCGGCTGAACCAGGCCCACGGTTCTTAAGGTGCTCACCTTAGACCTTTCCTGCCTGTCTGAACATGCTTTTTGTTGTTTAGCTGAAAATCTTGATTAAGTTTGTTTGTCTGTCTTAATTGCAGCAAAAAATAAAGACTCAACTATGTCTTCTGCAGAGTGGAGACGAGCCCCCACCACTGCTAAGGCAGGGAATTCAGCAAACAGCATTAGCAGGGGCACTGTGACCTGTTTGTATTGTCGTTCATTCCACCCCCTTAGTCCCACTTTAATAGGGCCCCCACTGCTATGAGTCAATTTGGTTGCCAATGTCATGCCAGCCTGTCGGTTGGATTCTCCTTCTTGCTGTTCTTCCTAACAATAAAAGTGTAAAAACAATTCCAGACCAAAGTGTTTCTGAAATATAATTAAAATCAAGAGGTGATTCAGTCAGTCAATGAAAACTTATTTGTACAGCACATTTCATACAAAGCAATCTCACAGAACACGTGAACCAACATAAAAATTAAAATAAAAAATAATTCATCTATATTTAGATACATATGTATGAAAAAAAAAAAAAAAATCATCCCCTGCTCACTCATCCACACAAATATACCCAGACATACTTCTGTGAAACACAGCCACTCTCATACGCTCAAAGAGAGAAAGTGAGAGAGACACATTCTTTCTGCTGTCCCCGTCCACAGCAGTACATCGCTCAGCTTCTGTGCCAGTTCCTCTGCTTCTCTAAACTGGTACTACCGCAGGTAACACAGACTATAGATAAGTACCTCATGCAACCCCACTTCAAAGAACTCAGACTATCATTTTAAGGAGCTCATAGTAACCTATTATCCCAGAACACTCTGCTCTCTAGAGTAGAATGGGTGGACTCCTCCCCTGTGGAACCAGCTCCCAGTCTGGGTTCAGGAAGCAGACACCCTCTGTACATATAAGATCAGGCTTCAAGTTTCCTCTTTGATAAAACTTATAGTTAGTTCACGCTCAGGTGAGACCTGAAACACCCCTGAGTTATGCTGCTTTAGGGCTAGACTGCTGGGGGGACTCCCATGATGCACTGAGCACTTCTTTTCTCTTTTGCTCTCTCGTAGTCTGAGCTTCTCTTCTCTCTCTCTCTCTCTCCTCATTCTGCAGGTATCTCTGACACTGAAACTTCAGGATCCTAATCTGACACTACAACACTCATTACTTATTATTATTGTTGTTGTTGTTGTTTTCTTCTATTTGAAAACAACAGTATATACAACCCTTTTTCTTTCTCTTCTTTGAAAGTATCTTTCTGTTAAAGGGCTTTTTCCTCTCCAGTGTCACCAAGTGCAGCCTCAGCTTGTGATGAGAATTGTTGGGTTTCTCTCTATAACAATAAAGTCTTGATCTTTCTCTGTAAAGTGCCTTGAGAACATGTATGATGTGATTTGGCTCTATACTAATAAAACTGAATTGAAATGAAAAAATGCAGTTAATGCAGGCATAAGCATAGATGATTTTATGTTGCAATATTCATATCGGCTGAACTGCAATGTAGAAGCTGAGACCACCCTTATATGACTGTCAGTGTCTTTCTAGAGGGAGTGGAGATGATGTGTTGTTAAGAGAAACTGTTAAGTGTACCTAATGTGAGGTACACTGGCAGTGTGCTAAAGCTCGATGAGGAGCTAATATCAGCATGGTCATCAAAAAATCGTCAGGCTCTCTCCATCTTTTATCATTATCTCAGTTCCATGGGATTCATAACAGCCTGAGAGAGAGAGACAGAGAGACAGAGAGAGAGAGTGTATGTGCACATGTACAGTGTAGGATAGGAAGGAAAAACAAAATTCACGTGTTACTCAGCATAAGTGCATAAAACAGTGCATGCACTTGTGTTGATGGTAACTTTGTGTGTGTCTGTGTGTGTGCGCATATGCGTGCATGTGTGTGTATGTGTATGTGGTGGAAAATGAGTGTGCATGTATCCTCTAAATTACATCACAAGGCTAATGTAGATGTTAAATTGAATCGGCTGCTGCATCATTTGTCTGGTGGATCGTTACTGGTAATACGTCTGTCATATTAGCAAAGCATTCCTCATCTGCACAGAAGAATCTCTTCCCTGTGCTCACTGGAATGGCCATGCTTAAGTGGCTGTATTTTTTCATTTGTGTTTTACATTTGTGCAATCTCACAAAGAAGACAAATGCCATGCTCACACAATTTATTGTGACTCAAGATACATCCTGGATTTATACCAGTAAGAGACAGAAGGCAGATTGGACCTTACTGTGCAGTAGAAAGCTATATATTCTGTGCACACGCACATGAAAGCCCCTGCTTACCTTAGCTGTTCTTAAATTTGTTTGCAAGAACCACTTCCATTCTGGATCACAGAAAATTATACTGCTTACCTTTGGCTGGGCTGAATGGCAGTGAGATCTTTGAATTTTGATAGAAATTAAAGATCCATAGGTGTAGGAGGTCTGACCATTTGCTTTTTGGTTTGTCAAACTGGGACCTATGGAAGCCCTGAAAGGAAAGTGATTTTTTTTTCCTAGGGATTTTTCGAAGTGTTTGCTTTCATAATACTGATTGCACCACTACCCCAGTCTAAAGTGGATGAAACGCCTTCATGTTTTCGTCTAGATAATTTTAAGTCATTCAGTCATTCATTTTAACATTTTTTCCTTTCTTCCCAGAAAAAAGAGGGATTTTTATACAGATGAAAAAAACTAGATCATAGATAGACAAACATCACGTACATACAAAGAAGCACTGCAATAGATGCAGATGTAATGTATATAGGGCAGTTTGTTTAAGATAATTTGCAGCCCCTCACTCCCAGCTGCATGAAAATGTCTTATGGAGCGGTGTTATGGTTTAAAAAGTTCAGGACCTACTGGTCTAACAGGAAATATTGGAGGTTTTTTATGTCTTTCTTGTACTGAACCCTTTCTCTGTTCGACCCCCCCTCCACTCACTCAAGGTTCATCTCACTCACTGCTGGAGTCTGAGGGGTGATAAAATTGTTGTTAAAAAAGAGATGTTGCTGAAAGCACCAAATTCACTCCTGGCAGTAGAATTATGTATGTATGTTTTGCTGACTGTGGTTTGAAATGAATGGATCTGTTTTGGTGAAGGATTAGTTCAAGCATGCTGGCTGTAAAATATTTAGTAGCTTTTCATAAGTCTCCAAAACAGCTTCACTGTGTCTGTTTCTTCTCATTCCTCCCTGTCATCGGTAAAACTGATATAAAAATATATTCTTTCCCCAAACAATGGCAACTGCTGCAAATGTTGGTGACAATTAAATTGCATTTCCTGTGGTACCTTCATAATAAAAGCCACCCAGTGTTTTGTAGAATGGAATGCTTTTATTGTGAACTGAAAGCAGTTAACATTCTATCATTACCTGCTCTGATATGTGTGTGTGAACAGTGACCACTGTAAACAGTCAGACTGACTGTTAAATGAAAATGACAGGACCAGCTTTTCAATTTGTGGATCTATCCCAGTTCCCTTAATTGCATCCACATTTCCCTCACTTGGGTCTTTTCCTAACATCTTAGTACCTCCTCTGCAAGAAACATATTTTGGAAATGTATGTTGCTCATCCAGAGCTGCACAGCTGGATCAGCCGTCATTGGGCCTCAACAGCTGTATTGCAACTTTAAAAAGGTCCCTAAATGTTAGGCTATAAACCAACTACACCACGGTCACATGACTTTAATGTCACCACCGGCCTTTTTTAATAGGAATAAAAGCTTCAAGAAATCACAACTGGCGTATTCACCAATGTATTTTATGTCAGAGAATAAACTGTGAAATTGTCTTGAGCTTGTCTTAACCACAGACCTTATTTCAGCCATGTAATCAAAAACCCATTCAAAAAAGCCATAGACTTTGGGATGAGGGAACCAGAAGTGCTAAAATGCTAACTATTTTCCAGGTTTTAGCACTCAATCATGTGACACTAGTTTCAGAATACAGGCTGTGTGCATTTCTCTGTGGACTGAGCACTTTGATACTTTCACAGTATTAATACAGGACCTAGACTTGCTTTATAATTAAAAAGACATGGACATCTACCTTTATACAATGTGGAACATTTAAGATTTCCCTTGGCTACAGCCCTGCCACTCACCACATTTCGGAACTTTTCTGGAGGCTGAATTGATATCCATTCTATCTCTCACAATTTTATAGGAAAATTGGGAAGTTGCTGGGAGATTCTTGTTTAATGTGTATTTTCACCAAAACGAGCAGAGAAGGAAACAGGCTAAACTAGGTTCAATACCACAGAAGAAAAGCTAAAAGATGCAGAAAACCTGCTGTAACTCAAAATGAAACACTTCGTTTGTGGTCACTACTTGAAAGGTTCGTCTAGAAAACAGCGTGGCATTTATCCATGGCTTGTGTTTTGAGGTAGATAGGGGAAGGCAGGCAGGAGGCCTACGAAGCTGTTCACCTGCCTCCAGCACAGACTGGGCCAGCATCTGTGGGAAGCTACACCAGAGAAGAGCATAAACACTGCCACTGCTCATCGTGGTGAAGGAGCAGAGTTAGATGATCAGTTCTTGAAGAAGGCATGTACCACTGGGAATCAAGCCACTCAATAGCAAAATACTGAAACCAACAGCAGCTAAAATCTGAGATGCATTGTTGTTGGACCCATGATGAATGACACAACAAAACCATTGCTGAAATGTGCTTAAAGGTCATCTGAGTGCTGTTAACCGGAGATGATTCCACTTAATTCATATAATATATTTTACATTGTACCCACAAATAAGCTAGATCTGAGCACTATGGTTTAGTGTTGACTCACATTTGGTCCTCCAGTGTCAGAACACATTCAGGTATTAAGATATTTCAATGTAATCGGTCCAATGTGTCTGGATAAATGGGTGAATCAAGGTGTGGAGAAACAGATGCTGACACTTGACACCACTGAGTCAATCAGTAATGAAGAAGATGATGGACAGCATAGCATGACGGGGTGGAACACAGGTAGTTGCTCAAAGTGGCATCTCGTTCTGAGGTGGCTAAGGGTCCCTAGGTAACATAACATGTAAACATAAGGATTTAATTGATCTTGGACCCCCACAGCAAAACACAACAGATTTGGTGAAAACACATAGAAATTCTCCATTTGAACCAATTAACTGGATTTGTTGTGGGGTTTTTTTGGAGATGGCAGTGAGAAGGAGCGGCTGGAAGACTGGTTGAGGATGGCAGAGCAAGGTAAGCTGACAGGTAACCACAGAGCGAGGTAAGCAACGGTGATCCTGGAATCCACACTGGAATCCACTAGACAAGGCCAGCAAACAAAGATCCAAGCTGGGGGAATGGAGGGACAGGGCTGGGTGTGGCAGGCAGTGGGGAAGCAGGAGACTGGACCTGAGGCACAGTGAGGAAAAAGGCCCACAAAAAATCCAAAAGACACGAGTAAGCACAATGTAGCATAATACCACCTGAACAATCTCGCGGAGAATGAAGGAAGAGCTGGTCTCAAGTACTGCAGGGTGTGGTGTTGATTGGTAGGTGGTGAACAGGTGTGTATGGGAACTTGGGAGAGCTAGAACCAGGAAGCTACGCCCAGCCAGACAGACACACATATATACACACAGACACATGTCTGAAAAAAAAGCAATGACCAGTGGAGATCAAGACAAAAACATTTTTATTTATCTAATTTGTGCTGTCATGTGGATAAAGTCTTGTGTTGCTGCAACACGTTCTTTACACTGTCTCTATTGGATGAAAAAATAAATAAAAAAAAAAGATAAAAAATCACACCTAGGTGATCTATTTTGATAAACCAAAGGGACAAAATGATGAGAGACAGAAAGTCACAGGGAGGTTGAGAGAAGGAGTCCACTGTCGTGTTAAAATAAAGAGGCTAAGCCCTCCTGCAGAACAAATGAATGAATAAATAAATAACCAGTGGCAACATTACAGCTCTCTGCATATTTATTTATGGTTCTCTCTGTCTTTTTATTTGATTGACAACATAAGCATAAACCAGACGTCCCATAGATAAAATGAATATAAATCCAAACATTTGCAAATATTATAAATGAAACATGATTTCAATTCACAGCAATGAATTAACTAAGTTTTTGCTGGTTTTTTAAGATGCCCCATAAAACTTAATGAGTCCATACTTTTCATAGTTACTTTGACAAACTTATAATTATTAATTATATTATAATAGCAATAATAATTATATGTAAAGCCCATTTATTTATCTGTGTGAAATCTGAATGAATGGCCAAATACAGACAGCATGCTGAACATGTACTATAGGTGAACTGTGACCAGTAAAGTGTACGCAAACATACACTTCTGTCTTCATACATTGTTGCATGACTCTGTGTGTGTGTGTGTGTGTGTGTGTGTGTGTGTGTCTTTATATGGCTGTGAGGACAAACCATTGTGGTGGGGACATTTTGTAGTTGTGAGGACATTTTGGTGAAATTTTACAGTTGTGAGGACATTTTTGAGGTGTTTGGACATATTGGTGTTGGAAATATGAACACAATTTGGCATTCAAGGGAAATTTTGTTTTTGGGGATATTTTTGTGTTGTTGGGACATTTAGCTGTTGGAAATATAAACACAATTTGGCATTCTGTGGACATTTTGATGTTGTAAGACCATTTAGGTGTTGTGAGGACATTTTGGCATTGTGGGAACATTTTGGTGTTGTTGGGACATAATGGAAAGGTTTGCAAAGGTTTAGGTTAGGATTAAGCATTTATTTGTGATGGTTAAGTTTAGGGTGAGGGGCTAAGGAATGCATTATGTCAGTGAGTACCCTTGCAGCTAACATAAGACAGGAATGTGTGTGTGCATGTGTATGTGTGTGTGTGTGTGTGAGAGAGAGAGAGAGAGAATAGATGAGACCAGTTAGTGATGGATAGGATGTTGACAATTCAAAGATGTCATCTGAGTAAGGTATGCTAATGTTATTCTATGCTCAGCATCCAAACACAGCAATATATTCCAGGCTGTGGCTAGAGCACTGACAGTTCTTTTTCTCTCTCTCTCTCTCTCTCTCTCTCTCTCTCTCTCTCTCTCTCTCTCTCTGTGCGTGTTTGCACCTGCCTGCCTTCTTTTCTTCAGACTGAATCAGGTGATTACTGTAATTATAGATTATAGATTATAATTTCTTGTTCATGAAACTACTGCTACTCTACCACTATTCAGACAAAACTGTTGTATGTATGTAATCTGAAAAGGAAAGGTTCTACTCCTGACCACCTGCTACACACAGTATCACCAAACATAAAGGTCATCTGATAATAACAATCCTGAGGAAACTGGCACCTCAATAATATGGCCCTGTATTTGAAGGATTTTCTTAGTTGATTTATTTAGTTTTCTGTGTTGATAATGAACTTGATAATGAGTGTTTTTTTCTTCCTTTTTGAACACAGTGGTTTGATAACCTTGAAACTAATGAAACTAACATTTCCACTTTTCAAGTGAAAAGATACATAGAGGTCACAGGCAAAACTGGGTTGAAACATTTAAAAAAATCAATTCAATTCAGTTTTATTTATTTATACAGCATTAAATCATAACATACTTTATCTTAAAGTACTTTACAGAGTCAGTTCAATAACTTACAATAAAATGTGTTTAGGAGGAAAACAAACACACAAATATGACTCAAAAATTACCAAGTAACCAGTAAATAAATAAAAAAAAACATCCTTCATCGTCATTTCAAGTGGTATTAAAAAAGAGACAGAGACCAAGCCTAATCATAAGTGACAGACTGACAGTCTACTGGAAACAAGTTTGGATAAACTTATCATCTTATTATCAGCTCATGATCACAATGATCATCTCTTAAATGACAAAATCACTGTAGGTGGGGTTGGACTGGGAAAGAGGGTTGAAACTTTGTTGTGATTGGCCAGTGAGGCCAGTCCTGGAACACGCATACTGCTCTCTCCTAGCACACCCTGAATGACAGGCACTCAGTTAAACACCGAGTCTCAACCAATCCTCCAACCTTTACAACCATACAGACTGTTTTCTTCAATACTCTGATACAACCCATTGGAGTGTCTCCTGAAATAGGGCCCCTACACCAGCAGGTGTACCGGACCTTCGTTGTCATGGTTACAATAATAAACATGCAGCCTGTAGCAAGAGCGGCGTACCAATCACCATGGTTACTATAATAACGTTCATGGATTGCTTAGGTTTAGGAAAAAATGGTGATTTGGGGTTAGAATAAGTATTTCCTCAACATTAGATGATCTTTGTTGTCATGGTTACAATAATAACAATGAACGGCCATGGATAATAGAAACAACATAAACTGCTACTTTCACATGGGAATTGAACACCACTCTCCTGTGTCATATTCCCATTCATCCACCCCAACCCCCTCCTGATGTGGACTTTGTCACTCCATAAACTAGGTTGCCGCACTTTTCCCTTTGCTCCTGTCATAATTACCACAGCCACTAGATGTTGCCTAGCAACAAAATGTAACCATGGTTCATAATAACCTGCTGCACAGACAACCTGTGGGGATATTTTTTTTACGTTTTTTTACGCTGTCCATTGGTCTTGTTTGTCACCTTGAAACCATTGCCAACTACAAATTTCTTATCCTCTCTGTATACTATGTCCACAAAAATCAATTGTTACTTATGTATATGTTTTATGGGGTAACTCTCATTATACTTGCCTGTTCCAGCAATTATACAACAGTGGAGGTATTCACAGAGCTGGATGATGTCTGTGTAAGAGGGAGAGCCAGCATGGCAGGACACGCTGTTGTGTTACATGTCACGGTTCTGATTCCTGAACGTCGGCATGCTGTCTAAAATCCCACAGTGGGCCAGCATTATGCCTGTTTAATGTAAATAAACAAAGGTGGCATGATGAGCGGTCCTCTTAACGGCAATGTACTGTAGCGGGATCTCTGTTTAAAAGGGGGAACTGACTGTTCTTACACACATTTAGAAAGTAAACTTCTAAATCACATTAAGTCCCAGGTCGTTCTGGTCCACTGTGAATTAGACTTTATAATCAGTAAGTCAAATGCATGTACAGTGGTGGTTTATGGCACTGGCAGTTTAAGCATTTGTGCAGGGCCTCAGGGTCTCAGAGTGGCGCTTTGTTTATAATTACATTTCTACTTTTAAATCAGTTCTTTTCTTGCGCTCCCGTGCTACATTCAGTGTGACAACCTCCTCCTCCCACTCGCTGCCTGCCTATTGTGCATGCAGGGGCACAGAAAGAGGCCTCTGCTTTCCCTGCTCTCTACTCAGAGTGGCCTCAGTCAGGTTCTCTCATACTGTAGCAGCCAGGTGCGTCACACTGACAGGTCTGACAGCAGGCTAACCATTTGGTGATGTCTTTTCTTCAACAAGAATAGGTGGCTCTGGCTGCAAAGTTTGTAAGCAGGCAGTGAGGGAGGGGAGTCACGTGTTACATAAAATATTTTCACTGCAAGAAAAATATCAAATTTGTTTCAAAACTGAGAAAATACCAGTCAGTATATCATCTTTTAACTTACTTACTTCATACTTCAGAAGTTGAGGTTAAATTGATCCCTTGAGCATCCCTGTAATGTGGAAGCAAACTGAGCCACTGACCATCAATGGTAAATTCTTGATTAAACAAATGATAAATAATCAAATATTTAAACCTTTATCCGGGAAAGATCAGGAAAAGTCAGTGAGCAATGATAATAATAATAAAAAAAATTGTGAGCTTCATTCTTGACTTGAAAATGTCCATTTTTTTCAGAGCACTTGAAGTACTCATCTCCTGATGGAAAGATCCGGAACAGCTGGTAAAATGGAATTTGATACTTTGTTTGTTTGTTTTGATGAGTGACATATTTTTAGTTTTCTCAGTCATTTATAAGACACTTATTTTATAACAGTGGGAAAACAAACAGAAGCACCAACGCTACCAACATGGAAAGAATTGATGAGACATGACTTGACCACAGAAATGACAATAAAAAAATAAAGCAATTCAAAACAAAACTTCCAGGTACGATGGTATAGATGGAAAAAGGCCTTACTGTATATCTCTGGTGGGCTATACTTTGTCTGATAATCAAAACCCCATGGTGGAGGAAATCAAATTCATTTAAAACACATATACGGAAAGATATATTTTATTTTCTTGTATAATTATAACATTAAAAACTGAAGCAAAAAAAGAAATTAATCTATTTATAAGAAGAGAGAGAAACAAAACAATAAGGAGACACAAACACTGCAGAAAATGTAACATAGTTTTAAAATATTGTACGCATACAACATATTCATATTCTAAATACCAATCTAAATTTGATCTAAATTTAGATATTTAAGAAATATGTACACATACAAACATATGTATAACGTCTTGATTTTAAATGTAATTATAAGGATTCAAACCGGGACATAAATTCAGGGAATTCAACTTCCCACAACAACTAAGATTTCATTTGAGCCTGTTGCCACTTTCTTTTTGTACGTGTTACCTTTGTTTTGCCTACTTTTCTATTTTAATAAATAATTTTTAATAATATATTAATATTTTAATGTATATACACATTTGATTGAGTGTGGTACCTCCTAAATTAAATTAAGATGGTGCTACTTCATGTTTCTGTCAGTTGACTGAGGACCACTACTGCACATGATGTCGACAGGGCGACTGGCTGTATACTGCTGTTGATCAGTGCAACTACTTTGCAACTTTTCAAAGAACTATGGTAAGGTGTGTGTACTTTTTTTCCCCTTCTTTTATTGTTTTGGTTTGTGTTCAGCTGCCTAATGTACAAAAAGACAAGAAAAGAAAAACAAAAACACAGTGAGACGATTACAGATGAAAATCCAAGCTGGCAATCATCTGCTTCCCAAACACTGCAGAGTCTTACCAAGAAAACTGAACAAGATTCCCTCAGAGAACCACTATGGTGTCTGAGCCTGTCACTAACCACTGTCACATTCTCTCTTGTTTTTCACTCCATCTCTCTGTCTCTCTCTCTCGGTCTCTCTCTCTCTTTTATTCATTATTGTTCAGCTGCTCTACTGGCTTTTAGTGGCTCTTACACTCCCAAATGAATGTGTTTTATTAATTTTGTCATAAACAATAAAAACCGTAAACATTACAAAGAGTAATGTAATGTAATGGCAAGCAGAAATTAACCAGGACTGCTCTCATGCAGGGACTGTAATAATGCAAAAGGAAAAGAAGTGTGAAGGGACTTGTGTTATTTGGAAAGTTTCCTAATCCTCCCACAATATAATATAAAATCCATATAGTATGATAGCTCCGCTTAATAAATGCTATACAGCTCATTAAGATGCTTTAGTAACCATTAGAAAATATACTGCTGTATAACAAATTTTAGACATATTTTTTTCAATAGCCTATTATTGTCATTCATCTGGTGTAAAATGTAATGTGGTATAATAAAATTTAAATACTGCCTTTTGCATCTATAACAAAATTAGTATTAAGCACAAACCAAATTGTGAGACAAAGTCTTGCAGGCTTGGGCCTTATGTGGGCCAGAGTCTGCATCTCTACTCTGAATAAATCATAACAGTCTGACAAGGCCTGTCCCACTCCAAATCCAACTTTCCTTTCCCTGAATATGGAGGACAGGCAGTGGCATCACACAGAAAATCTGGTCTCCCAACTGTTTGCCTTTTAATGCATTCATCGTCACATCCATCGTCACTCTGCACAATTAATAACAGGTAAACATCTATATTTGTGGTGGTCATTGTGTTTACAAGTTTGTACAGTCTAAATCTCTGCATATTTCAGCCCTTGTTTATCAACATGCTGTCATTATTGTGTGAAGCTTTCACATTTAGGTTTTACAACATTATAGAACATTATTTATGTCGCTTTTTTTTTTTTTCATTATACACAGAGCCAAAGGTGGGAAGTCATCTGACTCTGGACTTTACTCTGAGGAAGAATTACTGTATTACTCTATTTCAGCTGATAAGAATCACGTTTTATTTGCAGAATAGGTAAATTAGTTTCCAACAAGTGCTAGTATGTATATATTATTAATATATATATGTATTATATGTTATATAGAAGTAGCATAATAACACTAAAACTCAAAAGCATGTATTAAGAAATATGGTGGGCCCATTATTATCATGAATGAGAACACAGGATTAGAAGCTACTATGACTCTCACAGGGAGAGGAATGATAATAACTCAGTTTACATCATTACATTTTTCTGGTGCTACTGAAGGTTTATTTGCCTCAGTCATATTTATGAACATGACACACATACTGTACATTATAGGTATCTTACAATTCTATAATATCTAATATACACTAAAACAGACTAAGACTTTTTGAGCTCATCTTGGCTGAAATCCTGATGGTGATGATAGAGCTGCAGCTGATCCACTCTGTGGTCATTTCTCAAACTGAAGGCTTCATTTATCTGCAGGAAAACTGCTATAACATAAGCTAGCCATGTTACAAACTGATACCAGACTAGGGAAAACAAGGACACGACTGCCCTGACTGAACTCCAACAAGAACTGCAGCTCGCAGCTAGAGCTATAAACCAAAGTACGCTACAGTGCTATCAACGTCCATTGAGAGGAGAGGGGTTGAGGGTGGGGGTGGTGGGTGGTGTTCAGGATGATAATTTGACTGGGTGGAACGGGAGAGACAGCTGATGCAGCTTCAGGGAGGGACACTGTGGCAGCAGAGTTGGCCTATACTCAACTTGACACGCAATTAGAACATACATGGCATATCTATATACACTTATGAAGTGTGTGTGTGTGTGTGTGTGTGTGAGAGAGAGACATAGGAAGACAGAGATTCAGATAGAGAGAGCGTCCCCTGAATGCATATTTGCCAGGGCAGGAGCTGGTTTGGCCTTTTATATGTCCTGCTCTCTCTCTCTCAGCCTCACACACATACAGTCTGTCACACACACACTTCCACCCACACAAAACACACACACACACCCACACATACCTGTCATGGCTAATGCAAGAGGGGTGTGTAGGGGGCATGGAGCAAGTTGTCAGCACTGTCATCAGACAGGCAATGAACTGCAGAAGCCAGAAAGTGACAGGAGGTGGTGTGTGTGTGTGTGTGTGTGTGTGATGGAAGAAAGCACAAGAGAGAAAGAGAGAGTGGGAGAGAGAGAGAGAGAGAGAGAGAGAGAGAGAGAGAGAGAGGTCAAGTAATGGAAGTATTTAGAATACAAAAAACTTCCAGTTGTGCGTACTTCCTCTGTTTCTCCTCCTGGCTTTCGGACCTTCTGTAAAATAGTCTGTGGTTCACACATCAAACAGACAGGTGACCAGAGGACAAGCTGATACACAGTGAGTCAGAGGGAAAGCTCAGAAACTGTCTGTTTTATTAAGTCATTCAGATTTGAATTCATGAAGTTTCTCCCACACCCCTCTTCAGAAATCTACCTGTCTACCCATCTGGGTTGCACTCTTAAATTGTCAAACTTACATTGGAGTAATTATTTAGTTGTGCTTTTTCTTGTCAAAACCTGACACCTTCATTATTGTTATTATTATTATTATTATTATTATTATTATTATTATATTTACATTATTTATCATAAAGGTGCAACTTATTGGTGATGATTGATTTGGTAACAAGGGTGTTTTATGTTAGGTTACAGGGATCTGATGGATCCCTCACGACTTTTGAACTCCACACCCCCAGATTCTTCAGCCCCAGACAGAGACAACTAGTAACATTACTGAAGGCATTTTATCAGAATTCACACAGGTTCCTCTGGAAACACAAAGGGCTTTATGCTTGAACTTTTTTCACATATGCAGTTGGGCTTTTACAACACTTGGAAACACACTTTCATGTGTGAAATCACTGACATAAATGTAAGATATTTCTCAGTTACAGACATTAAAATAGATTGATAAATAATTCTATGGTAAAAGAACAACTGATGTCAGGTATGTATGGTATGGTACGGTACAGTATGGTAGTGTATGGTATGTTATGGTATATCTATGGTGTATGTATGGTATTCACTGAAATTAACATTACAGTGGCTACACTGGGAAAATGATGAAGGTTTGATGGTGTCAAATGTTCATATGTTATGGGAATGTTTTAGTGGGTTGATGTTTTCCACAGAGTAGTGTATTAAACCAGCTTTAGCACTACAGTATACATGATAGATGTTCTGTCTAGAGTACCTCATCAATAACAGAAGTGGCTGGTTGAAGCTTTTTGAAGTTTATGTTCTGGGGCATCCTGGTGGACAATACTACATGGCCGTAAAAAGCCCTGAGCAGCAGATCCCTGGTTTGACTCCTTGCCAGCCAGATCATTGACTGCATGTCACTCCCCGACTCTCTCTCCTGTATTTCCTGTCTGTCTCCACTGTCACTATCTAAAGTTGATATCCTGTAAATAATGAGATCCTGTTGCTCCATCCATTAAGGACAACATTATTAAAAAATACTATAATGAAATACATGTAAACCATATACACATCTTAGCATCAATGTCCTGAAAATGGAAATAAATGAATTAATCACTCAGACATTTTTGCGTATCCTTTTGCCATAATATGTTTGCATGTATGTTATGCCATATGGACTAAAGATTTATAATTATTTATTTTATTTTATTATTTTATTATATTTAAATTATTAAGTTGCCTTTTTATATTTATTTTGCTTTTTATTGTTTGATCTGTTTGTTTCCTTTTTGTGTATGTAAAATCTATGACAAAAGAAATGAAAACTAAATGGCTTTATGAGTACACAATGTAAAAATAATTTTAAAATCATTATTATCATTGAAATTAGACACATTGAGCATTGAATAGATTTTAATTCACTTTAATTGTTCATTTGAGAAATCAGTGTGACCTGATAAGGCAACACCATTTCCATATTGTTAAACATAGTTACTTTAAAGTAATATCTTTTTTTCCCTTTTTTTTTTTCCTTTTTAGTTTTATTCCCTATTGGAAAAAGAGCCTGGATATGTACCTGTACATAATCAATTGGTTTATTTAATAATGCTGTCTTGTGTAATGCATTATGACTCATCTGCGGTTTTCTTATGACACTTTAATATTTTATTATTTAATAGAATTTAATAGAATAATCAGCAACAATTGCATTTATAATTCTTTTTTCTTTTACAAGTTAAATGTTACTATTGTTCTATTTCTACTTTTTAACTTATAGCATTTAAAAATTACAGTGACAAATAATTTTTAATTACTGAGTGTAATTTACTGAATATCAGAAAGAGTTATAGTATTTAAGATGCAAAGAGTATAGATACTGTACTGCTCACCCTTAGGTGTGTAATCCAACAGGTAACCAGCAGTTTTTCAAAATAAAATAATGCATGGGATGCTATAAATCACTTTATCTAATCTAAGGGCATAATTTTGTAATAAAATTACTGTAATCCTATTATATGTGTTTCGCTTTTTAACAAATATGATCTCATGAAGGTGCACGCTTACATGAACTATACACACTTACACACATCCACACAGACACACACACCACACACACACATACACACACTGAGTTGAGTGACAGATCGGAGTAAGGTGCAGGCTCAATCTAGAAGCTGCAACCTAGTTTCATGTAATTTTAATGATTATTCCCAGGGCTCAGGACAGAACACACACGCATGAACACTCACACAGACACACACATGCACACTCTCATTAATACTTGCCGTGACTGACAGCGAACAGGGATCCAAACTGTAAAAACAAACTTGTGTTTCACAGAGAAAAGGCTCCTGCACACACAGTAATATAGGCGATAAATTTGAAATAGAAGATGTTTTTTAGAAAGCCATAACAATAAATAACCACCACTAAAGACTTATATAAATATGAAATTACCTCTTGCCAGGGCTTAGGTAAATTGAGTGTTTTAACACAATTTGGAAACTTCTTAATGTTTAATGATACTAAACATGCGATGCATTTCTCAGCACTTGTAGCTTTATGAGGGTTTCAGGCCACACATAAAAAAATTATTCAGCTGGAGGGACAAGGTGTATGAAGGTCTCAGTCAGTGCTGTAGCCACAGAGAGCACATATACTGTAGTTTATTGGTCTTAATCTGATTTTGCAGATTTTGCTTCTGTTTTGGCTTGCAGACAATCTCTTGTATTTATTTATGTATTTATTTATTTATTTGTTCATGTTGTGGGTTGTAGATTTATTTATGCTCTCATTTCATTTGTTTTGGTCTATTATTGCCTATTTATGACCAAATTACGGGGAAATATATAATACATTATGTCATTATGTATTTTTTACTTTACATATTTAAACAATCCTTATTATATGATCCATGGATTTTTTTTTTTTTTTTTACTCACATTATAATATTTTGTTTTAAAATAATTTTATTTTCAACCAGTGAAGCTTGTTTTACAGTAATTGCAGCAACAGTAAAATCTAAGCTTTGATAAATTTATGACATCAAACACAGGAAAAAATCACTGCAAATTGAAATACACAAAATTATCAGCCTTCTGATATATTATCCTATCCGATAGATAAAATAAGATAAGATGATAAGCCTTTAACACTTTGGCACCCAAAGGACATGACCTTTACATTGACATACTGTTAAAACTTGAAAATGGCAAATTGATTCTTATCATTAAACTTTCAAAATCAACAATGAAAATTGTAACTAGACAGCATTTACCCTTTTAATTTGCTTTAAGGCCATTTAGACCCCCCCCAAACATTTCATAACATTCATTTGGTAGACACTATGACCTAACATGACTTGCCATCAAACCATGCAGGAAAAAGAGCTAGATATCCAAAACTGAAAGTGTATCTCTTTTAAACAAATGACTAAAGGCATGTTCAGTGCTGCTGCACATTTGAAAACAAAACTTAAGTGGTAGCAAAAGTTGATGAGACCCCACTGACCTAAAGGTCTCTAGGAAAATATCAGAAATAATATTATATAAAATAATATTATATAATATTATATAAATAATATCTTAATAATAATCTTGACACAGCTTTTTATTAGTAAAATAATCCCACATTTTATCAAATGGAGAGAGAAAGATCTATACCTAGAAAATAAACACCTAGAGACTGTATAAACTATGTTTGGAAATGGTGACATTTCCTGCAATTTACATCTCATTAAAGTAAAATCTTAATTTCTGGTATTACCAGGATTTAGGACTTACACCAAGGTCTCCTGCTGCACTGAAGCTTTACTGATATGTGGTATAATTGTATTGTAAAACGCCTTGAGTGGTCAGTAAGACGAGAAAAGACTATAGACTATATAAGTCTATTTACCATATTCCACCCCTGTTCCTGAAAGCACTTACAACAACATATCTGCGTGAGGACAAAATCGGTTTCAGGTTTCAACCAAGTGGCAACCCACCATGGCATCACCCATTGGTTTGTAAACTGCCGTTTTGAAGCCTCAAGTTTGTAATTTGGCCATTTTTTGAAACCAGAAGAACCATATTTGGAGGAGATGTGGAGTTGAGGAGGAGTGAGGGGCAGATCTGATCTGCTCTGTACTCTATCCTGATTATCAGGCAGGTTGCTGTGTGTGGTACAGTCTGTCAATCACACGGTAGCCCCATCTTAATGCATACCCTGCTTTATGGTCTATTTTCCTCTAAATTCGACTGACAGATGGATCTGTAGTCATTGTGTGTGTGTGCATGAGAAAGAGAGCTGGGTGAGGAGGGGCTGAGTGAATTGTTGTGCCACACAGTGAAGTAAGGTTTACATCCATCCATCCATTATATAAAGCCTTTATCCATACAAGGTCGCACAGGGGCTGGAGCCAATCCCAGTTGACATTGGGCGAGGGCAGGGTACACCCTGGATAGGATGCCAGTCTATTACAGGGCTAGTGAAGTAAGGTTTCATCTATTTGAAACCTTTGTAAAATATTTTCAGTTTATCATAAAGCTGTGTTGGGACTAATCTGACTGTGGTAGAGGATGTCAGTAGAGTAGGCGGTCCTTCAGTGTGGCCCAGGATGCATTTGCATTCACACTCCTAAAAGAATGAGGGCACGTTTCTTGTAACCACACTATGCTAACTTGGGCACCCCTATCTTTTTTTAAAGATGGTCTTTGGTGTTGGATGGAATGTCCTCTCTGACCTTGATCCTCCCAAAATCCAGACTTGAGAAGATCTATGTAGATAAAAATGTTGATGCACTTGTATGAGTTGCCTTTTCCACTACTAACAAGCACTACCTACCCAACTCTCTTGAGGGAGGTTGTAGGTGCTGTGTGCAACAAGACTGATGGCAAGACTCAGGGCTGAAAAACATACTTCAATCCCCTTTGCTTACTTATGCTTGCTTGGTTGTAATCAAGACCAGTGGTGAGTCTGCGTCTGTTGGGACACTAAAAAGGTTCTGTAGTGCCTGAGATAGCCTCAGGAGCCAAGGTGCTGATTGGCAGAGTGTACACTCCAGCAAAAACACTTTAATAGTCTCAAACTATCACCACTGCTGTCGCAGTAAAAAAGAAGAGAAGAGAATAGAGACCATTTATTGCTGCAGTGTATGTTTAATGCATTAATGTGGATGTTGAAAATATAGGTAGTAATTAGGGATCAGGTGTGAATAATTTGGCAAAAAGATGCTAAAAGTAAAAAAAATAATTTAAAAGCGGATAAACTGACACTGGTAGACAGAGATGAATAGACGTCACAGCATAAAGCAGTGTTATTTCCATGAATGTCTGCAGGAAAAGTATATAGGCAGAGAAGTGTATGTGTGTGTATATACTGCCTTTCCCTGGTGAGTAAATGTTGACTGGCTTTATGAGTGTTTTTTTTTTTTTTTTGATGAATGCATGCTTAAGGTGACTAAAGTGATGGCAGATTCTTTTTTTGACCCAAAAAATGAAATCCAATCTGGGATTTCAGATACATGAGAGAATGTGTGGATGAATTTGGGAGTAAAATGAATAGTGAGGATGTTGATAATATCAGCAGTGGAGGAAGTATTCAGATCCTCTATTTAAATGCGCACTATAACCCTGTTTAGTGATCTGATCGCATGTGTTCAGCTCTGTTCAGTTCATCTCTTCACATCTGGCTTTATAATGTGTCTCCACGTGAGTCTCAGTGACCACTTGTGATCGGATCTCACTCCCCCGCTTCATATGCAAATAATGGTGTTTTTTTTAGCCAATCTGACAGACAGGTCCGTTGTCATTGTGCCTCTGTGTGTATGTGTGTGTGTGAGTGAGAGCAAGAGAGCGGTACAGAGAGGTTGAGTGAATCAATGCACTGCGCACATCTCTACAGTGAAATAAGGTTTTATCGTGCAGTAAAATATTTTTGGTTTATGATGAAACTGTGACAAGACTAATCAGACTGTGTCAGAGGACATCAGTAGAGTAGGTGGTCCTTCAATTTAGCCCAGGACCTCCGAATGAGGTCTGAGTGATTGGATCTGAAATGCTTCCTCTACACATCTTGGGTATGTTCACACCTGAACTTAGAGCTGTCCACATTTGATTGGGTCACTCAGGACAGATGCTAATACCAGGTCTGAGCAGGGTCTATGTAACTTCTGCCTCAGGGAGTCTCTCAATCAAAATAATAGTAAAAGACGGTGTTGGGTGATGTCGTCAAGTAGTGTGAGCTCATGAGAGTTGTTGTCTTCATCACCATTACCTTCAGCTTCTCCTGGTTTGTATTCCTTAAGTGTCAGTGATTCAGGAGCTGAATTATATACAGGGGTCTCCTCCTCTCCACAACAAACAGACCAGCTGAATATAACTGACTCTGTACTGTCCTGCAGACACAGGAGGTCAGGGAAGGGTTGGGAGCTGAGACTGCCACTAACCTTTGTTTTGATTGTTTCTCCGATAACTTATGAACCAGACGCTCAGGAGCTTTTAACCTCATGCCGAATTATTCACAGAGGTCTCCTCCTCTCCATTACAAATGAGCCAGGTGATTAAAACCAGTAAAAACACAGAATAAAGCAGATTTAAGTCAAATATCAGAGATTCAATTATGCTTTTCTGCGGAGATCGGATGTCTTGGAGGGGCTGGGAGCTGACCTGTCTAGCATTTACTTGGCTTTTTCTCAGATAACTTAAGATCCAGACATCCAATGACAAATCCTTCATCTGGTTAAAAAACAGTTGGAAACCACCAAGGTGTAAAAAAATATGACTGAAAACTGAATAAAAGTCAATTTGAGCTTCTGTCAGACACAACACTGATACATGAGCATCGAGGATATGACATCACTGACAGTGATGAAACATGAAACAGACCATTACCATGATTAAAATCACAGATTTCTCTGTTTTGAGAATTGATGGAAACATTGGGGATAATGTAAAAACACAACATGTGTCTAGTTGTTTTAGTCATCACTCTCTGGCTCTGGGCTGGTGCTCCTGCTGCTTCCCTAAACTGGGAGCACACTGATCTGAATCTACTGGAAGTAAATAACACAACCCCATGTCATATAACCCAAACTATCTCTTTAATTTCCAGTCCACTTTTTCTTAAGTGTCCTGAAGGGATTCATGTTGCAGAAATTGTTGAAATACTACATCTCTTTATCCTGTCTTGAACTGAACAAATTAAATCAGATTTTCGGATTCTTTATATCCAACTAAGCAATATAGATAGATTAATTAAATTCTTTAAAAAGTCAACTTGCTTTTATGAGATAATCTAAGGTTAAGTGTTGTTAAGTTGCATTTCTCTACTTTGTGTGCCAACGTGCTTATTTTGTATTTATTTATTTATTCATTTTTCAAATATAAACATTAAATTTTAATATATTTTGATTTTGGTATAGACAACCAAAGAAAAAAAAAACATGTCAGATATTAGAGGAAGCTCACATGGCTTCAAAGAACATATGATCATAAATATTTGGCTCTCTAAACACTCTTCCACCATGTGGAGAAATGGATTCTTTGTGAAGTCAGCCATTATTCTCCAACAGTGCTGGAGCATTTACTGTGCATCATTACCCGTGGCCATAACACCACATAATGACAGCATTTCACTATCCCGACAAATGTTGGGCCTTAAATGTAATGCATGCAGACACTATATTTTCCACCCTGCTTAACAAAAGCAAATAAAATAGGAATCTAAATGTGAAATAGCGGAGATATGTGACTATTACATTTCATAAAGCAGCAGAGGAATGTGACGATTGCAGTTTAGTTTTAGTGTTGCCTACTTTACTGTCTTTAAAGGACCATTCTGGTGTATTTGCACATTGCATTGCAGTTCAGTTGCAGGATGATGGGGAATATTTTGTTTCTTTCCCATAAGCTGCTTGTGGTTTAACCTTCATCTAAGTGTATTTTATGTAAATGCGTTTTGCCAAAGCAACTGAGGAACTGCTTATTTCCCTTCTTGAGGATGTCACCTCTGCTTTGCCTGAACTGTCATGTATTCAGCACAGTTGTTATTGCATACATCAATATAATGAATGTGCACTGCCTTAATAAGTGACTCAAATGTAAATCATTTGTTTTGTGCGTATTGTAATTGACGTTTGATAAACTGCTCGAGGCTGCTCATCGGGTTTTGGGGCATTCCTGCTGCAATGTTAGCGCTGGTTACTCAGTGTGCTTGCAGCATGTGGTGTTTCCTGACACCACACACAATACCCTTCATCACAGCCGGCCTGCAGTCATGTGTTTGTCATGTCTGTAGTCCTTGCTAGTTCATAATTTTTGGTGTCATATTATAGTGAGCTAACTGCATTCATTTTAATGGCTTTTATGACTAAGAACTGTATCCTTTTTTGGTGTGGTGGGAGACAATCAACCCTTCCTAGCATGAATTATGGGAACTGTGGTTGAAAACAGCACAAGCACCAAAGATACAGCAGGCAAAAGAGACAAGACAAAGGGTCACCCAACAGTGGTTTGACTCTCCCAGAAGGTCTGAGAGTGGTCCAAGGGAAGATACGACAGGACATGGCACAAGCTGGCATTGGGCAACACTGTCCCCTGGGCCTGAGCCCAAACAATATTTATTATATATATAAAATATATAAATTGTACGCAATATAATATAATATAATGTAATATCACTACAATATCACTACAATAATATATATGTATTAGGACTGTCAAAATTAACGTGATTAATTTGTAAATACTTAACAGGTAAAAATAAATTAATGCAATAAACTCCACCGCAATTTTGTTTATTTCCTGCATGGGCACTGACCTATGACATGGAAGCTGTAAGACTCATACCTGCAGCTAGAGACACGGTGGCTGAAGATGGAGACGAGCAGTGAGGGAGTTTTAGGTGGAAAATAAAAAAAAGTGCTTGACAGAACTATTTTAAAAACAAAAGTAATATGCACAATTTGCAAAGCCGAATGTAGTTATCACAGAGCAAATCGTCAAAACAATATCACCTTAATGCAAAACATATGATGGAAACATAGATCATATTTTTTTGTTGTTAACACAATTTTTCTTGCCTAGATTACAAGATAGTGATTATCTAAGTTGAGCCTTGATTTTGAAATCAAGTTGCACTTTACGAGCCTGAGTTTTCTCTTTGAAACTACATAGTTCTGTGTGTAGTTTTGTGTTTATGTCTGTAAACAGTGGTGTTTGAAATATACACTCTTTGTGATTACTCATTAATGGTGATTTATTTTACATTTAAATATGCCCTATAAGAAGCTTTAGTTTTTAGAGGAAAAATACACTTTTAATCGTGATCATTTCAAATTGTGACATTAATAAACTTTTTTTTAATCGATTGACACACACACACACACACACATATATATATATATATATGCTTGTGGTTTAACACACACACACACATATATATATATATATATATATATATATATATACCAGCTAGCTGGTATTCATTTTAAATCACTGTGGCTGCTTGCTGGTTAGTTTACTCCCTATGACTTATGGGAGGTGAAAAAGCTCCTGATGTCTCTTTTTTGGTGACATGATATTTACAAAGTAGCCACAAAATGCGTTGGCATGGACAACTGAAATACAACATTGCTTCAGGTCTGGACTGACAGCATTTATAAGTGACTACACACCGTTCTGTTCTCACCTCCTCTGACGGTAAGCACAATATTTGTACATGACATGGGCCTCCAGATCCACTCTTTTAGCCAATGAAATACTAACATGGCTCAATCAGTCGTCTTGGAGACTAGCCTCTGGTAGTGCACATCAGAATCATCTAATGACTTCAATCCAAACATTTTTACATATATCTCTGAAACTGTTCTTGTTTTTGTTGTTATTTACATGTCTGTCCATTATGTACTATGTAGCCTTCATGTCACACTTGTTTTTGTAACATTATGTCACCAGTGAAGGAGACGAAAACAAAGAAAAACAGAAAAACCTGGTAACGATATAATAACATTCTGTATCACAAAATTATTCAGTCAGTTTTTATTTTCATACAAATTTTTCTACACCATTTAATATTTTCTCTCACCAAGGTCATCCACTTCTTTTGCATACATAACAGAATAGTACACACATTTGGATAGTGTTCATGCACAGTAGCTACTCACAAATGCATGCATGTCTAAAACAAGACATGTATACATATGCATGGATACAAACTGCATAACTTGCCTTCAAACAAACATAAACAACACAGTTATAAGTTAGTGCCAAGTATGTGTAAATGCCAAGGTGTGTCAAAAGCTCCCTTTTTTAGTAATGACAACGTTTTAGAAACAGTTTGCACATTAACTGTTTACAATTTCGTCACTTAGCTGATGCTCTCACTCTCGCTACTGGCCCTGAGTGTAGTGGTGGAAATCAGCAATTTTTCGATGAGGGGGGCACAGCTGCCAAAGAAAAGAAAAAAAAAACTGAAAATGCATATAAAAGAGATGATTTAGAGATTCTGCAATATGTAATGCAACCCAGTAAATAAATAATAATATTGGAAAATATTGTGGTGAATATGTAGTTGAGGCAGATTCAAGCATAAGCACATCATTAAGTCAACCAACCTGTGTGCTGGGGAGAGAAAGAGAAGGAGAGAGGGTTGGAGGAAAAGAAACAAGTCAGTTAAATAGAGAGGAAGGAGGAAGTGTGAGAATAAAGAGAGACTGAGAGAAAGAGAGAGCAGAACAATCTCCAGGAGGCAGACGAGTGGAAACTTCTTCTGAATGGAAAGAGGTGGCACTTCACACCTCTACAGTGCTATCTCACCATTGACAAAAGCTCATTCCCAAGGAAGCAATCGCACAAACACACAAGTCTCATTTTGAGATAAAGTGCATGTCTTTTCTTTCCACTCACAATTTTGGTTCTTGGATTTTCATGTTCTTTTCACCTCTCAATGCATACCAACCCAAGCTATTTACATAGTGGGTATACCAGTGTGTATGCATGTGTGCATGTAGGGACACATTCTGCAGCCACAGAAACAGCGTTTAGAAAGATACATCCAGCTCTCACATAACTCTGCAACAAAGTGAACGGGAATTACTGCCTTACAGTTGTTTCCTCAACCAACCAGCCAAGTTACAGCTGATATGGGAACAAACTCCACTTCCTGAGTTACAGCATTGAATAATGGCCCGGTGTTTTTTTTTCAGAACATTATGATGTCATTGTGAAGTTGATCTTTGACCTTTTGGAAAATGTCATGACTTCATGTTATCCTTATAGACATTTGAATTAATTTGTGTCATAATCATCAATTAAAATGAAGGTGGATGTAGCCGTGATGTCAACCATAGGAGTGATTTTGAAGCTCAGAGTGAGCTGCTCCACCATTGCCATCTTAGCAGTGCCTGACTCCACCGAGCTCCTGGCTAATCCAAACATTAGCAAAGAGGTTGCACATGTTTGGAGTCGAGACTTTGGTGCATGTCACTTTTTGGCAAGCATATGCTCACCCACCTGTCACTCAAGGCAACCATGCCCTCAATTATGCAGAACAAAAGTTGAACATTTTAACATGGGAATGGAGTCAGCCTCAAGCGGCCATTTGAAGAAGTGCAGTTTTTGGCACTTCTGTGTTGGCTAAATTTTTCAGCTTCAGAGGTTGCCGCTTGGTGAATTTGTGTTATGGCCAAAAATGTGTTTTGTGAAGTCACAGTGACCTTGACCTTTGACATTTGACCACCAAATTCTAATCAGTTCATCCTTGAGTCCAAGTAAATGTTTGTGCCAAATTTGTTCCATCAAGTTGTAACTGAGATACCGTGTTCATGAGAATGGGACGGACGGACGGACAATCTAAAAACATAATGCACTGAGGCATTAACAGACATAAACACACACACAAACACACAACAGTGCTGCCGTTGATCAGAGAGCTTTTAATGCGCATCCATTGCTCAGTATTACATTCTGAAGCCACGCCATATGTTCACAATCCTAAAGCGTGGGCGAACATTCCTGCTTTCAGCAAAGCTATGAGGATGTCCAGATGAACTGGCTCAGTGTGTGGACATGTAATTGAATCAGGAAACAAACAGACAAACAAACAGATCTGTTTCCACCTAACAGAACAAGAATTTAGATCCATAGCTCAGCAGGCAAAGGAGGTATGTTGAGAACACTGTCCATTCACCGCTTACCAAAAAGAAGAGAGGTGAGGGCCTTGTTGAGTTTACTGTCCTTTCTCGTTTCAAGTAAACTCGCATTCTTTTCACTAATTTATTAAACAAGCTTTCACAAAATTAAAAGAGGATCGTTACAGAGCTCCGGGTCAAAACTATCTTTCCCTGACAACAACATGCAGCTGTGTCAGTTTATGAAGTCTGACTCCCTAACTTCCCCTTGCCCGGTGTTTTTATTACTGTTACACAAAAAAGATAGAGAATGTAGGTTGAGCTCTTCTTCATTGGCTGTTGCCCGTTCTGCCCTCACACCTTCGCGGTTATCTGACTCCCTTTGACCTCCTTCACTTGTGCCTGAAACAGAGACAAGAAGACAGACAGAGACACAACACCCCCACATCCCCAGGGCTGTCTCCCCTCTATCAGTTGACTGTGCCTTTACACACTTCTATCCTCGTCTTTACCTATGCAGTCTGGCCGTGGCACGTCCGCACCGCACCTAGAGAAAAACCCCATCATGCATCCTTGGCTTCACTATCTGGGGCACCCTGCTCCCTGTTGAGATTTCAGCAACTCCCCATCATTTAGTTATCAAAATATATCAGCAATCATCCTGTCTCCACATGTTCCTCATAATCTTGCAATACTCACACACACAATGCTATTGTATAAACATATTCTTCATGACATTTACATTGACATTTGTAGCCTTTTGGTGAAACACCACAGTTTAATGTGAGTCCTGCAGCCCCGAATCTGGTGAAATACACTCATATTATAATAGGATTATAATAGAGTTAAAGATATGAACCTGAGGAAAAACATCATGGATTACCCAAATGACCATCAGACATGGGAGGACAAGACAAAGATGCTATGCAGCATGCATACAGTTCAACAACCAACAGTGCCATATTACATACCTAAACCCAAAGGGGCAGGTTTTTGGAGGAGAATAAAACCCTTTACCCAAGGATTAATTGGAGGCTGGGGTGTAGTGAATATAGAAAGAAGGGCATAAAAGGCACTGTAATAGAATATAGGCTGCCAGATGTCTAATGAGACAGACGATGGCCCAGTGGACATGATGGTCCAATAGAACCAACTGATCCAGGAAATCAGGAAATGCAGAAATGAGCAGTCTGGGGGGAAAGAAGCTGGAAACAGGAGGGCCAGAATCAGAGGGGCTACAAACTAGAAGATCAAGCTCATGGAGTGCCATCTCCCAGAGACAAAGAAAGATGAAGGACTACAGTGGATGAGTAGGAATGAGGTGACCCACTGTCTTTTCAGGCGCCACAGCAGAGGACCAGAGAGGAGTATTGGAACCAGCATGCAACAGACAACAGGAGGTTCCAGCAAATCTGCGGAGGGTACCCGATCTGAATTGGGAGAAGCAGAAGTGTCACTGACAGGATCATGTTCAAGCACATCAGGGCTGGGCGGCCTGATGGTGGAGTGGTTAGGGTGCATACAACATGAGCTGATACTTTTAGCAGGTGAGTGGCGATTCGACTCCCGACTGTCCCTTTCCTATCACTCTCTACTGTCCTGTCAATAAAGGCAAAAATACCCAAAATATCTTAAAAAAAAAAAGAAGCTCAGGGCTTGAATAAAAACCACATCTTAAGAATATTGATTCCTTGGCAGCCTTTTACCTTTTACTGAAACTTGTGGATCTTTTCGCAGATGTTCTCCCACAGCCCAAAAATAGTGTCCTGAAAATGGTCAAATCTGAAGCAGGAAAAAAAATCAAACCATCAGGCTGGATCACAACAGCATCCTGCAACAATAATGACCCTGAAAACTGATGGTAAAAACCAGACTTCTAATTATGCACAAAACTTATCAAAGAAGTATGAAACAGTGGGCAGGCAGGTGAGGACGTCAGGTAATCACCATAGGGTGGAAAGACAGATGAAGCAGAGTGGGGTCTGGCAAATTCCAGAGAACACACTGGGGCTGCTTGAGATCTTTAACCAAAGGGGAAGACTGGACAACAGAGCACTCCATTCTGATCTGAAATTTACAGAAGCACAGCTTCCACCTCTTGTCTAAGCCAGATTGTCAAAGGTCAAGGTTTGATTTACTTAACTGTCTTGACAATGGTCCTAGCTATGACTTGCTCAAATTAACAGGAGGGCTCCTACTCTGTGCATGTGGTGTGGAGGCAGGATGAGGCTGAATAGGTGGAGAGGCAGCTGGTGCTGGTGTCATTATGATACCATGACTTACTTTGGCCTTTGTATATTATGTCTAAGGGAAATTATAGAGTCCCAACAAATATACAAAGAACTCTTGCGTCCTATTACATTAATGACTCTTCTATATTAGTGACTGCAAGAGCATGTTTGAGTCAAGGCACACAATAATGTTTGCTGATGATTTGGTGATTGTGTGTCTCCTGCAGGACCATGAGGGAGGCCACAGTCTAGTTTTAGACAATTTCACTAAATGGTGCAATGACTCATACTTGCAACTGAGTGTCTCTTAGACAAAGGAGATGCTTATTGATTTTCACAGAAACCCACCTATCACTGGCACTGTCTTTTTTTAATGGCATAGCTGTGGAGATGGCAAGCTAGTATAAGTACTTAGGCACCATTCTGGATGATAAAATTACTTTTGAGGCCAATACTGTCTTCATCTGCTAAAACATCACTCACAGACTGTTCTTCTAGAGAAAGCTGAGGGATTTTAACATTGAGAGATCACTCTTTTTGACAGGACAGTAGAGAGTGACAGGAAAGGGGCAGAGAGAGAGAGGGGGAATGACACGCAGGAAACAGTTGGGCCAGTCGGGAGGCGAACCAGCGCTCACCTGCTGAGAGCATCCGCTCATGTAGTATGCACCCTAACCACTCCACCATCAGGCCACCTGACAGATCACTCTTAAAAATGTTTTACTCATCCTTTATTGAGTAAATAACTTTTGCAATGATCTGTTGGTTTGGGAACCTCAGCATGGTTCCCAAAACCAGGCTGGAGAATATTGGTAAAATTTGCCAAAAGGTCATTTGCACTAACTTGAATGGTCAAGTCAGAGCCTCTCTGATGGCAAAGGTCATTTTGGCAGACCCCTATAATCCTCTATGCAGAGATTTGACTCCGACCATCAGGAAGGAAGTATACTTTTCCTATGAGGGCCAAATCAAACTAATATTTGAGGTCATTTGTCCCATCAGCTGTTAGATTTTTAAAAAGATTGTTGGCCTAGTTGTCATTGAAATTAAAAAGACACTGAAGGACTCTTGGTGTTTCTTATCTTACTGTTATTATGATGAAATCTACCGTATGTTAGATGCTTTTATGTCTTTATTCATTGTTTACATTATTTATGATGTGTACTGGTTGTGATGACTACTGTGTAAACCAAATTGCCCCTCGGACAATAAAGACTTTCTAATCTAATCTAATCTAATCTAATCTAATCTAGGTATTCAAAACCATTAAATCCTGTTATTCTGGGGAACCATTAGGGTCTTCTAGGCCAAACATATCAGCATTTTAAAAGTTGTATTTAATCTCTTTTAATTTAATCTCTAATAATTTTTCTTCTCTATTTCTAATATTGTAATTGTTATCTTCTATTTCGAATTTTAGCCTCATCCTCTATCATGTTTGCTTCAAAAATGAAAGGGTTACTGTCCTAAATTGAGGAAAATACAGTTATCTAAATAGATTTTTTAATTAATTTATTTTTTTTTAATTTGCCTAGCCAGAGAAGAGGATAACTGGCTCACTAGTTGGTAACTGGGACAGAAGGCCTGAAGCAACCATAGCTGTATGTGCTTGTTTAGAAAGTCGCAGGTGAATTAACCAGAATCACATATATATATTATTATATATAATATAAATATAATATAAATATATTATATATATTTATAGTGGGTGATGTTATAATGTGAGTGCTTTCAGGACCCAAATGCAGACAAGTTCAAAAGTTGAGATGTGCAAAAAGGGTAACAAAACAGTCTTACTAGTGAAAAACTGGAGAACTGGCAAGAAAACAAAACAAAAAATAAAAAAGCTGACAAAACTCAGGAACATGATGAATCACATTAGGTGACTGAACAGAAACAGACAGTACCAAAACTGTAAAAAACAGAGGGGAAGACAGACAGAGACAGGAAATAAAACAACAGTGGGCACACAAGGTAAGTGATTTCAAAATAAGAATAAACCAAAAGTCCTAAGGAAGAATCCAAACCAAGTCCAAACGTGCAAAAACTGTCATACAAAGGGTCATTACAGTTTGGACCTTCCAGAAGGCTCAAGAAAAGAGCTATTGCACAGAGGAATTTTCAAATAGGTGTGCTTGCTGTCCTCACTCAGCCCTCCTGTGGTGAAAACTCAACAGAACATTGTGGGGACACTTCCAATTTATAGGAAACAAACTAATAAAAAGAAATATTCCCAAAGTCAGAACTATAAACAATAGTTTACATGTTAGAGGACGTTCACAACTAACTTGGAATACTTTAAAATCCTTTTAAAGTTTTTGATGTGTGGTCCCTAATGGACTAAAGGTATATAAATAATCACGGAACAGACAGACAGTCAGACTTCAGAGGTCCCCACTGTTTTGCTGTCTTGCTGGTTTACAATACTGGTAAATCTGAATGAATTATACTAAAGTACTCTGAATGAACTGAATGGTTGAATTTTGGAGAATTTATCTGAGGTACAATGTGTAACTTGTCAATACTGACAAAAGTTTAAGCCATCTAGTTGCACATTTGTGACTGTACAACACCAATGACACCCCCCACACCTGATAAGTGAAATCACTGCGACTAACATTTACATGCATGCAAAGCTGAAAAGTGTGCATCTGTATCTTTGGTCAGTTATTACTTCAGGTGGTCTTGCATCACCTCTGTCTCTGACGTTTGAATTGAAGACTCAAACCTCTTATTTTCCATAGGACTCTGGAACAATTTCTTAGTGCTACATAGGACATTTCTGGTACTAGTGCCTTTTGCTTATAGTCCCTCCACCTTGTGCATATTCCCTTTAAGTACAAATTGGCTGAATGTGTCAGTAAGTGATGCGTTGAATTGCCTCTTCCAGGTCCACCCAGGCGGTCTCTACAGAGTGCTTGTTTTACATCTCATCCAGTGTTCCTTTACAGATCATTGTTTGCAAATGGAATGAACCCCCTCCTGTGCTCTTGTCATTTGTGCCATGAAAAGCACTTATCTGGTGCCCAGCAAGACTCTCGAAAGAAAGACAATCACTGGCAAGAGCGAGACAGAGTGAGAGAGGGAGCAAAGGAGAGATGACGGAGAAAGACAGAGAAGGCCACTTCAGCACAAATGAAGGGAAACAGAGAAAAGAGACAAAGGTAAATGCATCACACTGTTTGCAGTGGCAACGGCCTCGGAGGGAAAGAGGGTTAATGAAAGAAAGGTAGGGGAGGTATGAAACTTAGAAGGAGAGGAGGAGAAAGGGAAAAGTAATTTTAGATGGATAGAGTATAGAGTGATAGAAGAAGAAAGAGAGAGACGAAGACTTTAATCCTTCCAATCTGTATATAATTAATTCCCAAATGCGCCAGTTAGTATTCAACACCACTGGAGTCATGGGGCTCACACACACACATATTTATTTTAATTTGTGTGCGAGGCATCAAACACATCTAAACAATCACCAGTGTTTTTATCTAATTGGCAAATGTATGAAATTAATGGCTTAACAAGCAATTAAAAAAATACAACAGGTTTCTCAAACACATTTTCATTTACTGAAATATTAATTTCAGGGAAATTTAACCCATCATTGATTTTTGGAAAAACTTAATTTAAGAGTTGAATTTAAGATTCTTTATTACCACATACTCTGTCAAAGTTAATGACACTGCCTCAAGTGAACTTTGCCAATATCATGGCAGACAAAAGTTAAGAGAGAAGACAGAGGAAACAAAACAGACAAATAATTGACAGGAAAAAAAAGAGACTGTTGTGAGGAGCTCAATGTGGTAATTAAAAAGAAAAGAAGAGGAAGCGAGTGAGACAGTGAGTGATGCAGGACAGGGTTGATGGCCTCTCCCTGGTTGTAAATATGGTTTGATTTGGTGATTTATTCATGGTGTTGATTTATTCAGCTGCAGTGCAAAACATCGCCCTCCGACTGCTTCTCTATCAATAATACAATGCTTCTGGAAACAGGCAAGTGTATGTGTGAGATTGTGTCTCTCTCTGTCTATATATATGTGTGTGTGTGTGTGTGAAAATGAGTCCCATCATGCATATACCAGTAAGATGAGACCAGCTATCCGAACACCACCCACACAGCAGAGGAGTTTTCATTGACAAGCAAGTGGAGCTTCAACTTCTGACAAAGTTTTCCGGTAAATGAACTCCACAGATTTATCTCTTCACGCGACTCCATCCTCCTCCTCTGTCATGACAGAACTGTTGCAGGTCAGACCCACAGAAACCTAATGGCATCTGGAGTCATATATAGTGCTGTTATAGGTCAAAGCAGAGGCTGATAAATGAACACCCAGTTGGGGAAATTCATGAAAGCACAATACAGATTTACTCCTTTGTCTTTGAAATTATATTAATGTCTCTTTCTGATGGTACACAGAAAATATTTTTGGCAAGCATATACAGTCAGTTACATTTTGTAAATGTATTCACTCTCTGCTCTGTCTGTTTTGTAATTTCCTTACAAAATACTATTTACTGAAAAAAAAAAAGAATTCGAAATATAATTTTCCCAGAATTGAGAGAAAAAATATTTCCCTGTCTCATTTTGTATCTGTTGCCAAAATATTTCAAATTTTGTAACACAATTGTCACTATTATAAAAAATGCAATAATGGATAATCATAACCCTGTCAAATGAAGAAGAGGAGAAAGGCTTTTGTTTGGTGCACTTCTAGGCTCTAGGTGTAAAATCATTTTAATTTAATCACTCAAAATAAAGACACACCAAATTCATAAGAATGGATATCAAAATAAAATTTATTTGGACGCCATTCAGGTTTATTGTTGTTGTTGTTGTCACCGATAGCATCACTCGCCTGTTTGAGAGGCTTTTTTCACTCTGACAGAGTGAAAGTAAAACTGTGTGCAATAACCTCCAGCTTCTTCCCCTCCAGCTGATACAGAATGCTCCTGCTAAGCTTTTCACCAAATCTAAAAGCTGTGACCAATTTAATCAACCCTGAATAATTTCCACAAGCTGCTACAAGCTTTCAGCTTCTCACCTGATGTCTGAGGGACACTGGGCTTTTTGTGTGTCCATTTGAAAAAGCAGGAGACAGATCTTTACTCAGCAGCCACCCCAAAGTGGCACAACTCCCTGTTTTTTTTTTATTTTTGGGTGGGGGTGGGGGGGGGGGGGGGGGGGAGGTTGAATTTGAAAAACAATTTTCAGATGTCTCCTGTGTCTGATGTCATATTTTCTGTGGGACTGCAGATTTTCATTAAAGGTCCCATTTTGTATAAAGTCATATTTCCATGTCTTTTTTGAGTATAAAGTAGGTCTAGGTTTTATATTAATACTGTTCAAGTATCAAAGCACTCTGTCCACAGAGAAATACACACAGCCTGTATTCAGACACTGAGCCTTAAAATGAAGTGATAGGACTTCTTTGACTTTGTGATGTCACAACAAAGCAGTCACTGCTCTAAATCAGAAGAGAGGCTCTGAGCTTGAGAGGCTTTGAGCCTCTCTTCTGATTGGCTCACTGACCTGTTGTTGCTAGAGCTCCAGGAGATGTAAAACTACACTGAGATGGTTTTCTTAAAACCACAAATATATCTTCTTATGGATATCAACACTTCCAATAAAACACAGGAGAAGAGTAAAATATGGACCTTTAACTTGTATTCCCTCAGATGAAGCATAACATGGGCCCCATTGGTTTGACACCTAATTACCAAGAGAATTAGGGCTTTCACTGTGTGGGCCCCTCAGCTGTGGAGGCCCTTACTTCTTACAACTTGCAAAATGCTTTTCCATTATGTTTTTTCATTATCTCTACTTCTCCTTCTCGTGAACAAATTATTTTCATATTTATTATATAATATATTTATTTTTTCATATACATCTACTCCTATTATATTATTATTATTGAATATATTCTTTGGTTATACATTTTTATTGTTGTTAAAACAAAATCAATCAACTCAAAATAACTTCTTTTGGAATCTTCACTCCAGGGACATCAGTATGGTGATCACCTTCAAAGACCTTCATGTCAGACTCCACTCTCGTCAAATCCTTCGTGTGTGTGTGAGGGAAAGAAAGTGAGGGGATTACTCTTGTTATGTGGAATCAGATGTGCTCTGTTTGTCTGCTTTGTGTCACTGGGAGAGGCTGGTCCCAGTCAAAATGTGGGATCAGTGTCAGGATCAGTCAGCATCTCCAGCAGCCACGACACACACATAGCATTGGACATGGCCAACTTACTGTTGAATTTTTTCTGTGCATGTTGTGCGTGTGTGTGTGTGTTTTAATGTTGTGGTATTTGTCTGTCAACTAGTCTCTGTTGCATCTTCAAACTTCTCTTTTTGCAACTATTTCTCGCTGTTTGAGTGTGTGTGTACTCTGGATATTTACTCTTTGTGTGTGTGAAGCTGTTAATATCTGCTGTCATTGAGTGTCCTGCTGTGTTTTTATGTGTGTGTCTGAGTCTGCAGGCCTCTGTGTTCAAATCACAGTGTAAATCTCTACTGTGTGAGTTTGCACATCCTTCTCATATTTGCTCATGTTATATATTGTTGATCTTTCACAAGAAAGAAAAGGCATCTGTTTCAAGACACTGCTCCTGTGACCGATACAACCTCCTCCCCCTGTTTCAGCCTCAGACCACAGAGTCATTATAAAATGCAGAGATTCAATATGAGAAATCATTGTTTCAAAAGATGTACATTGTACTCTCTGCTGTGCAGCATAAACAATAGTTCTGTGGTGAGTGTGTGCACCTGTCCCCCTGTGCTACACCTCATGCTTGTATGTTACATAAAGCAACAGCTGATGGGATAGAGTTTCTGTTACTCTTGCCACCAGTGGCACAAAGACGTTGGCCTGATGGAATTGTGTGAAGCTCAAAGAACAATGGATGTTGTGGACGAAGTAGCACATTTTCCACTTTTGAGTCGACACAAGTTCTGTAAATATCACTGAGACTGTCTCGCTGAGAACCAGTTATTGTGCAGCTGATATTCACATATTTTCCTTTGGAAAAGATGAGTGTTACTGTGTCAGCAGAGAATTCAGAATTACTGCCAATAAAAGACTTGAGATCTAATATTAAAAGATCTCAGAATGAAAAGTCAGGATGACTGTTCCGCTTGAATTTGTTATTATTTCTATATTTCTATTGATCAACAACCTGATTTTATTGACCATTTGTGACTATGATGCAGCCAGTACAGATGTTGGTATATGAAATAAATGAAAGAGGGGACAGGACACTGAGGAGAGCCCACACTGGTGACCTGCAGATCAGGTAAGAGGGCCACACTGCAGAAGAGCTCTTTCCTCAACTGGGACTCCTCAGCTGGGTCCATTTGGGATAGCTTGAAAACTAAATGGTTTCAGATGAGTTTGACTTGTTGTTTCCTTTTATGCTGCATTCACATGCTCCTCGAATTGTTCCAAGTTGGTCATTCCTCCGACTTTAGTGTGTTCGCGTGCTTTCAAGTCAGAATGTGGAGACAACATGGACACTACAAAGAACACATATACAGATGTATAATGCTGCATTTTATTTGCTCTGAGAAAATACTGTTTCCAATATTTGTTACTTATTATCAGGGTTACTGCTAATAAATACGTTTTCTAACTAATCTAGGTTGCGCTACATGGACAGCAACTAATGGTCACAACCTATGAGCATGTTACAAATTAAATGTTAGCAAATCTGCTCCAGGGAACTGGAAAGGAGGTTCTGACCGACTGTTGAACCTCAGATCCAGGAAGAGCGACTTCCCTCCTGGCCATGGAACAGTGAGCCAGCCCTTTACTCTTATGGGGAGTGCTGAGGAGGGTCATGGGAGTTTGACCAGCCAGTCTAAATGCATTTTGTAGATTTGGAGAAGACTTGCAGAATTTGTGTCATTGCATTAACCATATTCTAATAGACCTTTGACTAAATGTCAGGTTAAATCAAGGTAGAACAGATAGATGGATCCCAATAGAACAGTGATGAGAAAGGGCCTTTGCAACTCCTGGAGGCAGAAAGAACAACAGCATGTTTCATTTAATTAGGTTGGAACAAGCATGGAGGATACTGCAATAAGTCTGCAGGGAGCTGCAATCACACCACAGAGAAAAAGTGGGACAGTTGTGGTGTTTTTCAACCTGTGGCTGTTGTGGCTGTAAGAGTTGTGCTAACTTTGCATTCAGCACCCTCAGTGTAGAGATTCAGGAAAAACACGGACCCGTTCAAAACATCTTATATCAGGGCAGTCAGCGTGAGCCTCCTAGATCTTTCCATATAAACGTGATTTTCTTCATTAATCATTTTAAACTGTTGATTCTCTCTGAGTCTGACTGACAGTAAACAGAGAATGTAGATGCTAGGAACAGCCATTATGCTAAAATATAGGTATCTACATCCAGGTCAACTTCCTGGCTGATAATCTCTACAACAGAGGTGTTAAATGCAAACTTAGCACAACCTATAGAGTCACAAGAGCCACATTATGGGAAATCAAAGTAGAACTTGATCAGCATCCTTCAGTACCAACAGGTTTATTGTACTCTGCATTTTAATCACAATAAATCTGCTCTTTATCAAATTTAAGTGAGTTTTGTATTTGATGTGATGATTTTAGATGATTGATGTGGTGAAGATCTGAACTTATTCAGCTCTTCAAGATTTTTGGATGTTAGCACTGGAGAGTGATGAACTCACATGCAATTTGTGTTAATATGTAGTTAGAACCATGACACATTTTTTTCAGTACCTCATTGTGACTTTGAACAAAATGCAGACGTGCACCACAAGGCCCATGCATTCTGATGGATCAAGAAAAATGGGTAAGTTGGTGAACACTGAGGGACATGCGGTACAAGCCATACAGCTGGCGTCTTGTGCACAAGTGTTTTGTTACCTCTGCTAAGCCATGTTCATAAACGTTCTCTCTAAGAAACAAGATTGCAGCCTTTAAGATGCCTCATGGGTTTTTGACTCCCCCTTGACATTTGGATATACCCTTGTGAACCCATTGGCTTTGGCCACTGTTTTCCCTCCTTCAGACATTGGCCACATTGGCCATTGGCACCACTGATTGATGTATCCCTTGCTGTGAGCTACAGCATCACATGAGCAAAGTAAAGGGAAGATTTTTGATACCCTCTCTGTGTTAGTTATTCAGAGAGGGAGAGAATGTGCATCACAACTTGGGAATAGCCTTGAGGGATGCAGCTGGACACACATTCATATGCTGATGGAACAGCAATTGGGGCAGTCTGGGGTTCAGCATCTTGACCAACACTTCAACACGCAGACCAGAGGAGCCGGGGATCGAACCACTGCCCTTTTGATTAGTGGACAACCCGCTTTACCTCCAGAGCCACAACAACCAAGGAACAAGAATGAAACACACAGATCTGAGATGTGGATACAGTTGCCATGAGGCTGGGCCAGTGTGTCATGGGAGTTCTCTCTATGTATGGAGTGCTACAGGAAAGGATCCTAAAACCAAGAAATTAATTAGCATTTTTGGACTTCCAGTTCTCTCATCCTAAAGTTGATGTCTTTTTTAAATTGATTTTTGGTTAGATGCTTGAAGTAAGGTCTGTGGATAATACAAGCTAAAGGCATTTTTTCATGTTTTATTCTAGAACATAGAACATGTCAGTAAGTGTCACAAGTGGCTAAATGAGGCTAAAGAGATTTTTAGGGACATTAAGTGTCATCACACCAAATACAAAAATTGATCTACTTACCAGGTGGTGGTGACGTTGAAATCATGTGACCATGGTAATTAGTTTCATAGCCTTTCCTTAGTATTTTACTTTAGTGATAGTATTTAGGGTTTAATAAAAATAAAAGTGTTCATTTATGAAAATTATCTTTCTGAATAAAATGTGTAAGTATCATAAACTTCTGTTTGTCACAGAAGATGTCTTCTTTAATAACTCAAAGTCCCATTGCCTTTTTAAGGGAACCAAGGTGATGCTATCTTATGGGTTGGCATAGAAAGAATATATCATCAGTGCAACACTCTAGGTGTTTCCCAAAACCATAGCTCCCCGGAATGTTCACAAACATTTCTTGTGTAGTAGCTCTTGAGCTGTTGTTAGAAGCTTAGTACCTGGTGACTACATTATTGAAGATACAGTTGAATGAAGGCAGTCACCATGTGAGTAAACTGTGAATATTTAATAATTTTGCTGTGCACACTTGCTGTATAATTTAAGTGCTTAGAAAATGTACTTCTAAGACTACTTCATATATATATATATATATATATATATATATATATATATATATATATATGTACATAACACATTGACACACACACATACGCATCAGAGGCCAAATATATATCCCAGAAGAGTACAACAACTGGGTCAAAGGGCAAATGTTATAGACAGTTCCTGACAGGTTAATTTAGTTTCTAAATTGCCTTGACATTCCCCTATATTTACATATTGAGCACTGGAGGGATAATGCTGCCTCCCCTCACACACGAAAGGATAATAACATTTATTATTAACTGTTACTGTCATTTCTTTTCAGTTAGAGTGAGAGGAAATTTAACCATATTGAAATCGTGACGGGAGTGTCAAAAGAGCAATAACCTTTGACTGCTTATCTTTATATTTATCCAGTGGGGTCCAAAAGTCTGAGACCATTTTCCATTCTAGTGAATGGGAAATGAGTACATAAATATTCTTCCTTAATATTATTCATGGCAGAGGACAAAGAGGACAAGGGCAATAAACTTTTACTGCTTATTGAAAAGCATTATATCATACTCAGACTCTCGATAACAGATATATATTAAATAATGTGATTCAATATTACGAGTGTGAAGACATTTAAAGAGATGTTAAAAGGCAATTCAGCTGTGGCTGTGTGGTTAACTCTTTAAATCTCTGCCCTGCATGGCTTTTATTCCTTCACAGTCCAAACACAGGCAGTTCAGGTTAACTAAAAACTACCCCAGGAGGGACTACCCACTTTCACCTGTAGGGTTTAATTGATCCTGAAAAAAGATGGTCAACATGGTCCAATGTAATATTTGTAATGTAATTGTAATGCAGGTGAGTCACACAAGCTTTTTTTCCAAAGAAATGCGCTGTGTGCTCATGTGATATATAGCATATAGTGTGATAGCTCACCATGGTACATTTCACATATATGCTTGGAGCGTTAGTATTGGCTAGTCTGTGTTTTGGCATGGGGGATGTTACTGCAGTGTTTGTATACCTAACAAACTCTTGAGGTGAACCTAGTGCCACCGGAATAAAACAGAAACAGCTCCAAATCCAGATGATAGAAAAGCTGCCTAATGCATGAGGAATCCATGCTATAAATGTCTTATAATGTTTAGCATGGGAGTTCAATGAATAATGAAATTGGTTGCTTTCAAAAACAAACAATATTTTGAAAACATCATTTTCAAGGGAAATTGTTGTTTGCACATTGAAATCGCTTATAGCCATCTGTGGTATACACCTCACCCATCCTGGCCACTTTAAACAGAATTTATTCTAATGTTACAGGGAGCTTGGTACACCTGGTTGAAAACACAGTCCTGATACAGGTGTCCTGGAAGGATGTTTGAGGAACATCAGGAAGCATTTGAGATACCTGAATCGACCACGGGGAACCACCACCACCAGGAACCAAAGGACGATGAAAAAAAAAAAAAAATTAGCTTCGACTAATACTAATGCTTGTGCTTTATCATCTTTGTTCAACAGAATCTGTTTTGCTCCCTGAAAAACATCAAGAGATGGTTCATACGTTGAAGGTCAATAAGTCTCCAGTCACTTTAGTTGAAACTTATATGAAGGAAACAACTATATACAGAGGCAAGTGGATTTGCAGCAAACAGTCTAAAAACATCCCAGAAGTTTTAAGCAGTTCCACACACTTGTACACAATCCTGGAATAGTGAGAAATTATTTTGTTATTATAGTTTTGGTTTGTTTCAATTTTAGTCCTTGATGAAAGATTCCTGACAAACCGTAGGAAATAGTCTTGTTTTCTTCAAACAATCAAGATTATAAAATAAGATAAAGCATGGTAATATCACATCCTGTGTATTGATGAAAGGGTATCTTAAAGATTTCCCATATCTTCACTGATGTATCAAACAGAGTTGACTTACTGACTCACTTAAATAACACTCTCTCTATCTTAAGACATCTGTCCAGTAACCTGCCCAACCGACTTAACTCATTTATCTGTTTAACTCACAGACATTTCAACTGACTGTTTTAGTATTTACACTTCCATGTTGTCAAAATGTATCAGATATCATAAGATTACAACTAGTGAGGTAGTGTGAAGACAACAATCAGATCCTAAACACACTTAATCTAGAGAGTGTGCTTACTTTCTCCATCCTGACTTGGTACAGTAACTCAACCAAGCAGGACAAACAACAGCTTGAAAAGGTCGTACTTAGAGCCTCCAAGATCATTGACTGTAGTTTGCCTTCCATAGCTTCACACTATGCCACCAGAGTAACCAGAAAGGCAAGTAGCATCATCACTGACCCCTCCCACCCCACACATCACCCATTCAATCTTCTCCCATCAAGCAAAAGATACGGGAGTAATACTAGCAGAACATCATGCTTCAGGGATAGTATCCACCTCCAAGCTATTAAATATGCACTGCCACGCAATGTGAATGCAATATGGATTGCACCTCTTTGCACTATAGACTGTTATAAATTATTATTTATTTATGTTTTATCTGTTACATGTACTCCTTTTTGTGGCGTGTGTTGTTGGATGTGTTGTGTGGTATATATGAGCACACCAAGACAATTTCCTATCAACTGTGATATTGAAATGGCTATAATAATAAACTTGAAACTTGAACTTGAACTTGACTTCAGGCAGCTGTGGTAGTGGGTAAGATTCATGAACACTGGACTGTAATCAGTGACAGATTCCTGGCATATGCCCAGCAAGAGAGAAAACTCAATTAACTGATGTCAGGTCATCCAGCACTATGTCTTATTTCAATATTTCATATTTACCAGTATCTAGGTAGGATGCCTCCAGGCCCCACTGCATTGGAAGTCTTCACATTTACCACACATTTACCTGGTTGGATGCCTTGGTTAAAATCCAGAGCATGCTGGAGAGACCATGGGCTGTATTTTATACCTGGCGCATACCAAAACAATGCTCCATTGTTAAATACACCTGCACCCATCTGTGCAACCATGAGGTGCTGGTCTTACAGTAAGCAAGTTAAGTTCATTTGTATTGCAGTCTTCACAGACACTAGTCACAAAGTGGTAAAAGAATAAAATCAAAATGTTGTGGTCAGGCGCATTGTTGGTTCATTGCTATCTTGAGCCAGTGGAAAGTGATTGAGGTGCAATATAAATAGTAATATGTGCCAACATAAGCAAGTGGACAACACTCTGCATTTTACACATAAGCAGAGTGTGCTGAATAAGTCAAGTGGAACGTTACAATACAGCCTCAGAAGGTCAAAGCAGTATTTTTGCCATTTTGTGTGTTGCATAATATCATCATGCATCAAGGCTCTGCAGGGAAGTTTTACTTCTTACTACCTCGTAAATCCTCCACAGAGTTTCCCATTCATCACTTAGACTAAATCTGTCCACAGTTTCATAAGGAACCAACAATGTATTGACACTCCTCATAATAAAACACAAAAGATGTTGTTGTTGTTCTGTCTCTTTACTGATTCACTCAGCCCTTCTTTGCACCTCATAAATGTTGTTGTAGTTTGATTGTATGGAAACTATAATTTCTAGGAAACAGGGTTTTGATGGATTGTCATGCTCAACACTTCAATTAACTCATCCAAAAGACCCAGTTCTTGTACATCATGCAAGGTTTTCAAAGGTTGTCTACCACACTGTTGGAGAAATATAAAATGCGTCATGATTTATTTTATTATCTTTGGATTTAATTCCCTCCAATTTCATTTAAGGTGTTAAACATGAAAAGCTTATTTATGTTTTATTTCTTGGTTGTTGTTTTTTTTGGGGGGGGGGTTTAAATACATCTCATCATCAAATCAGATGTTAAAGTTTTTTAAAGTTGATCTAAATTATATTCTTTCAGTGTAAAGCATGGTACAATTTACTGCCAAATAAAGGGAAGTAAAGCATTTATCTTACTCTCTGTTTCTCTTCCACTGCCAACAAAAATTTACTCGACTCAGTCATGACATTTGTTGGCCCAAGCAAACAAGCCCAGCAGGACTCATATCAGGGGGAATCAAGCCAAGTTCACCTCACAGTGGGGGTGATATGAGGAGAATCAGACTGCTGTCCTCAGCTCAGTGGGGATGACAAGAGAAGAACCTGCCACTATTCAACTCCTCACCAGGGCTCAAAGGAAACCTATCAGCCCTGATCTAGTCTGACACTGAAGGCTGGACTGACAGGAAGGGGAGGTAAAGGTGGTGCAAAACATGTTATATTGAAAAAGACATAAAGTTAACTCATTCATTAAAAGAAAAAAAAGTCAGCTGCGTTTATAGGGATTCAACGATCTCCCCTCACAAAGTCCTTAATTTTTGTGGTGGGAATTTTAGCTGTAGAATGCGACTGCTTTACATTGAGGAACACTGTAAAAAGCCCTTCACTGATGCAGTTCATACTACCTACATCTAAAATGTATCATCCTTTATTTTTATTCATTGAAGTCTTAATAAATGTCAATATCACAGCCACAGCCTTTGATGAAATTGCATTTTTTTTTTTTTTTTTTTTAACTTTTTTTAACTTTTTTTTCCTATGACAACACATGTCTTTCTTTGTTGAGGTCAGTTGTGCATTGGGATACCATTACTGAGTCTGCTTATTGGTCTGAATTTTTATTAGTGTGAAAAAAGTTGGCCCACACACATTTTTGCCATACTGTCACATCTGACTTAACTTTGGTCATTCAATGTCTGTCAGACAATTGTTACAGCTTTATTATTTAATTAATTCATAATATTAAGATTAATATTAATAATTTCTAATAATATGTAATAATTTTATCAATTGCATAACCTGCTGTGATTTCCTTTTAGAAATGTCCAAATATAAGATAGCATTTATACTCTGGCTTGGCTGAATACATGATGATTATTATTTACTTGAGATGTGCATCCACATTTCCAAGTATGCCCAATAAATCAATATTTTATTTCTCAATAGTCAATGACAATCCATTGTTTTCCATCCTGTATTATTCCAGAGTTGTATTGAAATCTTGACTGAGAGACAAAATAATCACTGTCCTGTTTTGAAATGATGTGCTCGCTAAATTGTACGGACTGGTCCTCACAGAGGTTGCTGCTTGAAGCACAAGGTTTATTTTGATGCATATGTATATGAACCATAGAGTGTAAATAAAGATGATTGTAGCCTCTGTGAAGTCACCCATTGGTTTCTGAAGAGCAGGCAATGCCAGACTCTAACTCCCAGCTAATCCAAAAATGGGCAAAGAGGTGGGTTTATGCAAAACTTTAAGCCTTAATAAAATTGAAACAAAATATATAAAATATTAAATATATTAACTACAGTATAGAGACCAAAGTTGATATCAGTTAAAGAGTATGCTTTATTTTGAATATTTTCACCACTTTGCTGTTCTCTCCTTTGGAACTACAACTTGTGAACCATTGAACTAGAGCATTACTGTGCTGAAGTGCAACTATGGCATGCTCTGTATCACTCCGCAAAACAGCTTTTAGAGTCAGACAGACCTGAGTGTAGGTGTGTTTGTACTTATGAATACGGTAGTTCACTGGTTAAACAAATGTAATTTCAAAGTAAAAGGCTGTTTGATGTCAAGATAAAGCGATGAAAATATTCAAAATAAAGCGCACACTTGAACTGATATAACCTTTTTTCTATGAACTTTTTGGCTGACTGCAATAGCGGTGTCAGCCCCATAACCTGGAATGTCTTTGACTGACTGACTGACTTACTGACTGAGTAATGATATTTCCATCACCAGTCAGCCAAGTGCCTTGTCACCAAGTTTGAGTTTCTGGTGCAAACAGGTTCTATTAGCGGGATGTTTACAGTCTGCACTGTCGCTAACTTAGCACATACATTTAGACTTTCTTTTCAAACAGGGTAAAAACCTGGTACATGACTGGACCGTGTATGGATACTGACCGGGGGCATAGGGCTACACCTCTTGTTACAGGCTGTCTACAAGGCAGCTCTGGGCTCTGCGCTTCCAGCACAGTGAGTTTCACCTCCATTATGGCAAACAAACTACTTTAATCACATGTATGATTATTACTAAAGGAGGCAGAGAAATAACTAAACATAAGACACACTGAGCAGAGACAGCAGGAGAGAGGGAGGGAGAGAAAGAAGTCATGGGTAACAAGGCTTCTTACTAACACTAACGTATGCTATGACCAATTCTACATATCAAACAGAGGGAGTTAGACAAAGACCTGCCTCTAATAAAAATCTGGTCTCGAGTTGGGCCATACTAGGTTGTGACCTAGTCTTGTTTTCAAAGTGGCTAAAATATGTTTTTTTGCTGTCCCTGTCCACAGAAGCTCATCACTCAGCCTCTGTACTGATGCTCGGACAGACTGATAACAGCCTTGCTGGACACTCTTCTGTCTAACTGAGGAATCAGTGTGCATCCATTCATACAAGGCAAGCAAGGGACAGTCAACACCAACACTCACCGTGGCAGTCACACAAATCCTGAATCAGCTCAATGATCTTTTCGTTTTCAAATTCTGGACAAGCCCCCAAATTGTTACATTCCCCGTATAAGTCCAGGGATAGGTCAACAATAAATGAAATAAGTGAACTTGGCAAAACAAAAAGAATTAGGAAAACAGATTCAGAAGGAGAAATAGGTATTTATTAGTAATTATAAATCTACAAGTGACAGCCGACTTAACGCTAACCAGCGACTGATATGAGTATCAATGAAAAAGCTTAATACTAGCGGCTATCACGGAGCAGCTATCATGGGGAACACACGCACACAGCTTGTCAACTGCCAAGTAGCCTAATTGGGTACTCCTCACTCCTCCTTTGTACTCCAGCCTCTGATTGTGAACCAGGACAGTCGTGCTGATTCACCTTCTGGAGAGAAGAGGAGGGCAGAGGACATACCAGCACGCCTGCACAGACACACTATAAACAACACAACACTATGGCATACTATAGTACCTCACATCAAATAATCCGAACTATCACTATAACCAAAAGTGAATCTGTTGCCTAAACCACAAACACGACTGTGGTAACCTCACTGGCATTAATGAATGTGTTTCATTCAGTCACTTAAAAAGCCAAGGGTCAGGGTGAGACGAGGAGCCAGAATTTGGTGAGTTAAGAGCCAGAATTACTGATAGCCAGAGGTAAAGACTGACAGCAACATGGGCTTCTCTGTTGTTTGGCTGCTCATTTCAACATTTTTCTGTTCTTACATATTAGTAACATATAAATGTAATTTCTTGGAGAAAGTTCATATTTTAGCAGACTGCAGGTAAAAAGTCAACTTTTACAGTGGAGTATGGCTCATATCAGATCTGATGAGTTTCAAATTGGATTTTGACGGCAGGATATTAATTTAAAATAATATTATAAGAGCATCGTAAAGAAAAATACAGCTCTAATTCCAGCTCTAGCAAAACAAAATGTGGCAGACCAATGAAAGCTGAAAGAGCTTTGCATCATGACTAATGGTCATCTCTTCAAAATGATGCTGGGGTGAGCGAGGACAGTTCTTTCATCCTTAGGTCTGTCCCTCATTTTGTAGATGGAAACAAGAAGCAGTTAAGAGATGCAAGTGATCACCTCTCTCTCTCTCTCTCTCTCTGTCTGTCTGTCTCTCTCTTATTTTTTTGCTGCCCAAAAATTAAGCAAAGAAAAAAAAATATCAAAGCAAAAATGACAAAGATACAAAACCAAGTGAGAGAATGATGGAGAGAGTGGAGGAGAGGGAATTGGAAATGAGAGGGAATGAGTGATGAAGTCTGAAGAGGGAGTCAGCAAGGGAGTAAAAGATGAAGCCGAGAAGTCAGCAAGAGGAGGACAGAGTGAGGGAAGGACTGAATATTTGAGAAGGAAAAAGATTCATGAAGGCTTCAATAAAAAGCTTCAGTGAACACAGCACAAACAGACAGGCCTGATGGTCTCTCTCTCTCACTATCTCTCTCTTTCACAGACACAGACACACACACACACACACACACACACATATATGCACACACCAGTCGAAATCAACCATGTTTATTCAAACTCTTTCCACTCATCACAGAATACCATCATGCATTTCACTCCAAGGGTCTTTCCCTGTCAGAGTATAACAAGCTCTCCTCACCATACAGCAACCCACACACTCACATGCAATCACAGACACACAGTAGATATGCTATGAGTACACCTCGGATCTCTGTAGAACAAACAACAAACTGCTGGACTTGAGTTTGTGAAGATTTTCAACACAAGCACTGAATTTGTAAAAAAACAAAAGAAAAAAAAGAAAAACAATACAAAAAAAAATACAAAAAAAAAACCCTAAAAGAAAAACAATACGAAAAAACAATACATAAAAACATGAAGGTAAAATATTCAGTAGCTATGCTAAAACAAAATCAGGAGGTTGCGTCTTCGTGAAAATATTGTCAATATTTCAATATACCTGTAATTTCTGTATGATTAAGAATAAACCCTGCAACAACAATGGGGCATGGGAAAAAAATATATATAGTTAAAAAATCTATGTTGAATTGCGAGTAATGAAAAAGCAAAATTATAAAATCTATAAGGAACTGAGACCCTCCACCTCCACCTCAACATCTGAAACTCACTCAAAGTCCACCACTGCAAAATGAATGCCCACAAATCTGCTAAGAAATCAGAGAAAAAAGAAGCTCTTCAGTCAGTGATACAGTGATAGTTGTCTGTTCATCCCATGGTACAGAACAAATAGGAGCTTAAAATAGCTAATTCAGAACAGAAGCAGAACAGAAACGGGCTTTAAAAAAAAACAAAAAAACAAAAAACAGGGCTCAATTTGAAGCCCACAGTTTAACTCACTTAGTCCATGGCAACATATACAGTAAGTATATAAACAAGAAGAGTAGCTATCACTGTCCTATGCCTCCATGTTTTGTACAGACTCCCTGAACCTTTGGGTGAACTACTCTAAAATGGAGTGAGCTGCTAGTGGCTAACGGTGCGTTCACACCAAACGCGATGGACGCTATGGACGCGATGAACGTCACAAGTTTCCATTCTAAGTCAATGTAAATGGCGCGATGACACGCGATGCTGCGTTGGGCGACGCGATTCGGGCGATAGGAGCTTCATCGCGTCCATCGCGTCATCGCGTGTATCGCTAGAAGTTGAAAAATTTGAACTTTTCAAGCGACATCGCGTGGCGCTGTGCCGCGACATCCAATCAGCGTTGATGTCCAAACCACGCCACCGACGTAGTTACGTCAGACATACATTTCAAAAAATGGAGGAGAAAATTATTGTGGCTGTCTGTGGATACCATGGATGTATTATAAGACCTTATTCTTATAATACATCCATGGTGGATACACGGAGCTATACGACACAACGTCCCACTTTTACCGGGACAGAAACAAAAGAGATAATGCCTGGAAGAAGGTTAGCAAGGATTGTGGACGTCTTAATTAAATCAGACGTCCACAACAGATAAAGCGCAGCTACGGTTGTTAACTCAGCCATGGTTGACGAGAGAAAGAAATAAAACAGCGGGATGTGAAGAAAATAGCGGGAGGTGGATTGCGTCATCGCGCGATGAAGCGATGATCACAAATGTGACACAAATGTGTCGAGCGATGCGATACTCGCGTTACGGGCGATGACATCGCGTCCATCGCGTTTGGTGTGAACGCACGGTAACAAGCCACCTGTTGGAGACCCCTGGTCTATGATGTAGACATTATGTTCGGGTTGTCCATCTGTAAGTCTGTCCCATTCAAACTTTGGCACAAACATTCATTTGGACTCAAGGATGAAGTGATTAGAAAAGTCAAAAGTCAAGGTCACTCTGGCCTCGCAGAATATTGTTTTGTCTGTAATTCATACACTAATTATGACACAATTTAACTCAAATGTCTGTAATGGTTAAATGAAGTAATGACATTTTATATCCAAAAGATCAAAGGTCAACTTCACTGTGACATCATAATGTTGTGCAAAAACACTTCTGGATGGGTTGCATGTTCGTGGCGGCTCCAGAACGTCTTGGTTTTCATTTCAGTTCCCATGTTAATGAATCAGAGTGGACACACTGACTGCATGAGACCTATGTGTGTGTCGTGGAATGTGGAAGTTTGGCGTCTCTCGTATTTTTCATGCGTGATGCAAACATCTTGCAGCAAAAAAAGACAAAGAAAAGACCTGATGTCATTTTGACAAAATACCATTAATATTACACAAAACTGATACCTTCCACTATAGTCTCTATGTGTAGGCTGAATCCGAACATGACAAAGACATGAAAAAATATAAAGTTATTTTTTTAACCATTTTAGCAGCTGCATGTGGGAACAGTGGACTTTTAGACACATTTCTGTACGAAAGAAATCAGAATTAATTAAAAATGAAGAGAAATCCAACATTTAAGTATGCTGCAAACTCTATGTAAACAGATAGAGCTGGCAATAACAGCAGTGCAGACATGCAGGCAGTGTGTGAACACATGCGTGTTTCACTGCAGCAGATCTGCAACAGCAGTCACAACGCACACGCCACTCATCCAGTGTGTCTCTGGCATGATGTTCAGATGAAGGGATCTGATGTGATGGACACTTGTTTCTTGATGAGTGAGCTGCTGTTCTGCTTTCTTTGCTCGAGGTGACACACCAACCCCTCTGTTCGTACTTCCTCTCAAACCTGTTTTCTCCTTCCAAACTATTTAATTGTGGTCTGCCATGTTTTTTCAGAGGATGTAAATACACCTCAGATTTGTTTGATCTCTGGTCACTACAGTGATACCATATGCTGTCACTGAACAATAAATACAGTGTTGTTGAGTAGAGCTTTGTCACTAAAATGGAAGATCAAACACTGTGATGGTTGTCAAAGTCTGTAGCATGTGCATTTCCTGCTGATTATTAAGCAGTCCTCTGAGATACTACAGATGTTAGCAGAGTTTGATACACCTATACAACCCTATCCACTCTACACTGCATGTACATCAACACAATGAAATATATTTATATTTCATGGCACTTGCCATTACACAAATAAAGCCACAGTTTTAATATAATTGTTGGAGAAAAACATTTCTTTTTAAAAGATGAAAAAATGTTTTTATACTAGTGAAACAAATGTCAAATGTAATGGTTTGATAAAAATTAAGTGTTATTAAAAAAATGTTCTAAAGTCTATAATATAGAGAGATACTGTAAAACCTAACGTGGGTTTTTTGAAAATTAATGATATAATTTCACATAAAAGATCACTATTATCACTCATTATAATCGCTATTTAACGAAGCTCCTAATATCAGCTCAGGACCATATTAGTTCCAAAAAGTACAGCTGGTGTGAATAATGTATTCCAGGAGAGCCAAGGGAAATCTGTCCTGAAAAAAAGAATCATATTAACCTCGTTTTTTTTTTTTTCCCCCTTTTCTCAACCAAATACTATTTTAACTTTTATATAAACTTCCAGAGTTATTTTAACAAATTTGAACTGCTGCTAACCTGTCATCCACACAGTCTGTTGCAGTAATAGTCAACACGTTAATTTGACCGAGTGTCTCATTGCTATGGATTTATTCACAGTTCTGAGCGCGACTGAAAGGCAGTGTTTTGTTGGCCAAAAGTGGCTTTTAGTGTGTGTCTGTGTGTGTGTGTGAGAGGAGAGAGAGAGAGAGAGAGAGAGAGAGAGAGAGAGAGAGAGAGAGAGCATACAGAAGGGAATAATGCAAATGTTTTTTAAATCAGCTATCATTTCTTGACACGGTGTTCCAGGCACAATTAGGTAAGAGAGATGATGTCAACTCATAACCTGTGTGTGTGTGTGTGTGTTTGTGAAACACAGTGACAATTCAAATGTTTGTTGAGCCACGTATCATCTCCTGACACCTTTTCCTCTGTGTAATTAGATGATATGCTCTCTCTGACTGCATGTCTGTGTGTGTGTGCATAAAGTGTAGCATTATACTGTACAGTGCATGTGGCCTTCACATGCTATCACTCACAAACACATAGACACACTAACACAGGCATAAAGTATTTACATGAAGCACAATAAGCTCACTGCATGGTAATGTCCCCATTTCTGCCTCTAATCAACTCTGTTCTACAATAGGAATGACTGAGCAACTGTAAGAATATGTGCTTTCTATAGAAGATATGATAGGTGCAATTAGGAGAAGCAGGAATGTGTGTTTTTTATTCTGACCAATCACAATTTGAAGATTTAAAGTCCAAACATCAAACATACACACACACATTATGATGTTCCTTCCGCTCATAAAATGTTCCTGTGTCCATTTCCTGTGAATATTACAAGATAGTGAAGTAAAAAGGAGGCGACTATTCATTATTCATTATTATTATGCTTGATGTTGCTTGAACAAAACTTGTCTAACTGAAGAAAGTTGCCCTGAGGTAAGAGAAAAAGGACAGGTTTTAGAATATAAACAATATGTCTTAGAACAATCAATCATAGTTCTTTACACACTCATGCACATGGAGATATCTTCCATATAAAGTTACAATTTCAACAAGTTTAAAAGTGTATTTAGTTTACCAATTGGTGGCACTCCGTTCCATATGCCTTTGCTTTTTGAAAGGACTGCTCCACCTCCAGACAGAAGGCCACACCCACTTCAAACCCTCATTTCATTGGACCTGTCTGGTGACATCACACACAGTGGAAACTGCATATGGGCCAAAAAGTTTGGGACAGAATTATTCCTTTTCAAATTTTTAGATAATTTGCTTACAGTAATCAAGTAGTCTGCTTACAGTGTTCATATAGGGTCTTTTCATGCTGAGGCTCTCTTCTAACTCATTTGTATGAGGTTTTTGTGCTGCTCTCCCAACATTAAGTTCAATGTGTGTGAGTGTCTGTGTGTGTCCAACACTTTGGTTAAGGTTATAATATTAAACCAGACCAGCATCTTTCACCAAGAACTGCAGGAGTATGAACAGAACTATAAACAGTTTAATACTACGAGTCACTACAAGCAGATTCTGTACTGTAATATTTTGGCTGAAAAAAATTGTTGTCTGTGAACATTTTACTGACGTGTATCAGTATCAACATATTTGAGACTTTTCAAATATGTAAATTACAGCATATCCTTATTATTTATTCAAAGAATATGTAATTCAATTGTAATTTTGATTTCCTGGCTAAAACAAATTCAAAATAATACAATCATATTTTTAGATAGAATCTATTACCAATTAATAAAACACAATTAATGGTCTTCCCTGTTTCATGTTTTCACCTCAAAGATAATCAGCAATGAATTAATTAAGTTTTTTGCTGAATCAATAAAAAGGAAAAATACTTTCCTTCATTCTGTTTTTCAGTCACACACTCACACACTCAGCTATCAGACTCTTGAATTGATTTTTGGGACCAAAGACATAATTTATTCAGTCTTCTGTTAGGACATTTAGTGACACCACTTTCCTTGGATGTCGTATCTAAATGATAAACATGTAAAGACTCCAGGCTAAAGAGTGAATTGCAAAATATATAACAACTAGATAGGTTGCCAGATAGGTTAGGCTGGACTTTGCCATACTCTAGAGAAACTGTAATCAGATAGAAACTTACATACTGATCAACATTAAAGCTAAGAACAACTGTTCATAACAATGTTATGAACATGTAAATGTCTGATCCTTGAATGTAAGATGAGCTCCACAGGCAATATAATTTCTAGCACAACAAAAAAGACTATGCTGTATTAGGGCTGGCACTCATTTATATACTAGTTCCACATATGCTTAAGTTTCCTAATAATCCTACATGAGATTAAATAATAATCAGACAAAATAAATATAGTACAAACATGTATACTCCTCATGTGAAGTGTCTCTTTTTAATAATCAAAGTACATATCCAAGAATTATGAATACACTCGGTCTTATTTATGAACTGGTATGCACACAAACAAATTAAGAACTTTTGTTGGATTTATCAGTGTTTTATTGTTTCCAAAATAAATTACACGTAAACTGAGATTCACAGACTCTTATTCTTTATTATTGTTATACTTATTATAGCTGAGATCTAGGTCATGAAATAGAAAATATACAACTGACAGGGAAAACACCTGATATAAAGTCTGTCAATTTGTTGTTAAAAAACAGCCTGGTAATTTAGATGATATTAATGATGGTATGAAATACTTCTTTTTTTTTTTTCTTTTTTTTGCATGACAGCCTATTGTGGTTTTCTGGTTATTCATTTTAAATTACGCTACATATGGTTTTCTACTCTTTTTTTGTAACAAGCAAATTGAAGGGGAAAAAACAATAGGAAAACGTTCATAAATTAAGCCCATTAGGGTCTAAATTTCAAAATTTCAACTTCTCTTAACTTTCATTTTACATGATGCAACAGTAACTGTGAAGTTATTACTGTGAAGTGAACAGTATGATTACAATTCTTTGAAAACTCATCTTTAACTCCCTCTTAGACACATTTTCTAGAAAGTAATTTACTAGAAATTATTTTTCACTAACAGAAAAATAAAATGACATAAGTAATTGTTACTTCAAATAGAATTACATTAAAGTTGACTTTTTTTTCCCCTCAGTACTGTTTTGCTTTTACACACTATTGCTGTTGCAGCTAATTATTTTTTATTGTGGGAATAACATTTTTCATTTGGTTTATTTATCACATATTGACATGTGTTTATTTTTTTCCCAGCACACAAAATTAAATATATTTGAAGATTTATTTGTGTATTAATAATTCATGAATATCTAATTGCATCATTAATAACAACAGCACAAGAAGTGTGAGTTGTATCATTGATTTCTTGGCTTTATTAAAATAATATGGCCCATATTGGATTCTGTGAACTGTAAATCTGAATGCTCAGAAAATGCAGGAGAAAAAAAAGGGATTTTATTTTATGAAATTTAAACTGGGCTCCAGAATGGTAATACATGTTCTTAAATTACTGCTGAAAGTGAATTAGTACAATGTGAATGGAGTGTAGAATACAATAATATAAATTGGCCAATGTGAAAATACAATAGGCTTCTTCTAGGCTGCGAAAGTCCCTGTCAAGCTTCACAAAGGCTGTTGGTGTATAAATCACACACACACACACACACATGCACACAGTACAAATAAGGTTGCCCAACCAGAACTAACAAAGGCCCACTACGGACAATCCTGTCAGCACAGCAAGGGAGGGATATTCTAGTGTGTGTGTGTGTATGTGTGTGTCTGTGTGTGTTTGGTTGTCCATGTGTGTGTGTGTACGTGCATGCATCTGTTTTTTTTATGACTCTGTGTGGGTTCTTTTACAAAATAAGAAATGGTAATTGTCTCCAGCGAATGTCTCTTCTGCTTGTCATAAGCTATGCTCATTTAAACTCAAAATATTGGTCTGTGTGTGTCTGTGTGTGAGAGGGAGAGAGAGGATGAGTTAGAGTGAGAGACACAATGTGCTTGTGTGTTTGTCATAAGCTGTGCTCATTTACTCTCAAAATATTAGACTGTGAATATGTGTGTGTCTGTGTGTGTGTGTGTGTGTGACACAGAGAGTCCATGAAAGTGAGGAAGTGCGCATGTCAAAAGCTCATGCATTTACAGCCTGAAAATTGGTGTGTCTGTGTGCACGTGCATGCGTGTGTGCACTTTACGCTCATTTAGCCTCAGTAGCAGCAGAATGGGGAATTCCAATAATAATCATAAAACCTACTTTGTTTTCTCTGTTTGAGGTGAGACGGCTGCTTTTTCCCCTTGCTGCCACTTTTCAGCACGCTCCTCCAATCAACTTGCACACACACACGTGCACACATGCACACACACACACACATTCACAAACCCTCTCGTGTGCAGTTCTGCAAGCCGGGGCGATCGTCAGAGTTATTACACGGACTGTTGTCTGCCTTGTTACATTTTCACTTTATGAGCTGAGAGCCTTCCACAGTCCCTCAATACTTAGCATAGACAGCAACTTAGACTGTGTGTGTGTGCGTTTGTGTGTGGCTGCTGTTTTGTTTTTATCAGCAGATGGGCCACTGGGTCCCGCACTACTTAAGCAAAAGCAACTATTTAATAAGCACAGCAGGTGGACGTGTGTGTGTGTGTGTGTGTGTGTGTGTGTGTGTGTGCGTGTGTAGAATAAAGAAATACAGACAGAACGGCTGTGTCTCTGTAACAGTAATCGTAAAGAGCTGTTATATATTGAGGTTATGTATATTTCATAGACAACACACTCGAGTCTTCAGAGTGTTCTTTCTATGAGACAGTCAATCAGGTGAACCCAGATGAACGGCTGCCCTGATCCATAATTGATTTATTCCATTTCAACCTCGGTCATGAATGCGTCATGGGCATGAAGGGGAGAGAACGGGTTCATTAAGGCTGTCAGAGATGGTAGTAAAAGATGTGTTTAGAGCTGATGATAGCTCTGAATTAAATAATAAGAATTAAATGTTGCTTTTGAGTTGTGTTTATGCTTCATGTCTGTCAGTCTAGAGCTTCCAGTCACACCACACTCTTCAGTTTGATGGGAGGTGGGATTCTGCACATATTTTTAAACTTTCATAATGTTTAACTATCCGTTGGATGAATTGGCATTGTACATCCAAACTGAACTTAACAAAATGAATGCAATTAACACCTTCAAAGAAATGACAGAAATTCAGTTTATGATAAGACTATAGATTTTTAATGCATATCTTTAACAATATATACATAAATTGAAACTATAGTATTGTAGTATACTATAGTACTATAGTATAGTATTTTGTCTTAAAAGTAAAGAACTTCACAACCCTGCTTGACAACTCTGGAACTGCTGGAGCCTTAAGGAACTTAGAGAAAAGGTTTAGCAACCCTTAGACCACATGACTATGATCAGTCTTGGCTGGGCAACCTCTTGGGTCAGAAGCCGAGCCGGAGTCTAACAGGTTTTCACAATTTAAAATTAGTACAGTATACACCATAGAGCAGCAATCTGATCTGCTATGACTCCCAAAAGGTGCTAATTTTTACAATTATTATGAACACTGTGTGCTCACGTTGACACAGTGGGAATAGTTTTGAACAGCAACTTTGACCAGAAACACATAATTTGATTGATTTCCATGACGACCTGCTGTGAAACTCTGAAAGGCTGCGGCAAATGTAAAACCCAGTGATACTTAAAGTTACAGTCCTGTTGCTGTGGAGTGTCCATCCTTCCAAGAAAAACACACACAAGGGAGTGATTAAAAACTAAACCATGTCATACACATTGCCCATGCACTACGTTGTTATTAACATCAGTTGAGGATGAGGATGGCCAATGAAAGCAAAGCCTGTGGACTCTGAAAACTCTGGACTTTATGCAGTGCGATGGTCTACATCAGGGTTTCCAGGTCTCACAAGGCACAGATACTCTCCACTGAAATCAGACTCTGCTGTGCCCTGGCACGTTTTACAGACTGTTGAATTAAATTCTCCCACCCCACCCTGTGGTGATTTCTGAGGTCCGACATCATGTAATAATCATAATAATAAAACCATATTGAATGTCTGTGGCCGGGGAGGGACTTCCATTTCATCAAATATGGAACACAGTGACTGGACCACATTTGATTTTTTATCGAAGACCAGTATCAAGGCAGTGGATCAGTTTGTTCATTTTGGAATCGTATTGCTTTATTTTTGCCTACTCAGTGTGTGTTTGGCTTTGTATGTGTGTCTCCCTCTCTGTGTCAGTGCAAGCAATAACCTAATGAGTATAATAGGGCTGTTATATTTTTAATAAACACAGCAGGCAGCTGGAGTCTGCTGAGGCTCATAGCTAAATGGATGGAGAGATTGTCAATGACTCACCATGGTACACTTACTGCTGATTACAGAAACGCAGCACTAGCTGTGCATATGGACTCTGCCTGTGTGTGAACGTGTGTGTGCATCTACAGTGTGTGTGTGTGTGTCTGCTTGAACAAAAGACATTTTTGCTTAAAGAAAACTATCTTTATCCATGCTTGTGTGTCTACTCATGAGTTAGAGTTTTTCATTAACACACAATAATACATGTGTCTACGCGAGTACACACAGACACTCTCTCATCTAAAACTTCAAAGTTGTGAGTGCAGTCAGATGTGTATGTGTGTGCATCCCATTACTTTCTCTCTCTGTTGACTAAATGAAACCCAGTCTTGGCAATTTCTCCTCCTCAGCACCCATTCACAGTCCCAGTGCTCCCCACACAATATTAAAAATCTCCTCTACTCCCAGCACACCGGTAAGGCTTGCCAGCTCGCACATCTCCAAACATGCTTTTCCCTGTCTGCGTGACGTCTTTATGTCTGTCAAACAATATCAGGTGGAATCTCAGGTGTAAAATATGATAAAAGCGTTGAAGTTGGGGAATGTTTTTTTTTTTTACCTCTATTGTCCTCCAGCTGAGCAGATTATAAGGATGAACGTGGGAGACATAAAACAGAGCTATTGTTTCTTTTCAATGATCAATAAGAGTTTCCGTTCTTAATCAAGTTATATTAAATCTCCATAATTTCATATTGTGTGGAATCCAATTACTAAGTTGTTGCCACTTGTGAAGAGTAAAATGACCGCAAAGAATTGAACTGCGTTCATATTCATTTACTTTAAATGCAGCCAATGTTTATATTATCAGTTATATATTATTAATTCCTGGTGTATTTGCAGCAGGAGCACAGAAAAACTGAATTTACACAAGATATAAGCTATATAAAAACTATCATCAGATTAACATACAGTATTCATGATATCACTGATCATTTATGGTTAACACATCTTTTCATTCTGTCCCTGTGTCTATAAATAAAAACTTAAATCTCAAAATTAGATCTAATTTAATCCAAATAGATATTATACAGTTTATTCCAAATATAACTAACATATGCACATATTGTTTTGCAAGCATACAATGTATTCTCTAAATATATGTATTCTTAATAAGTACAAATAGATAAATTTGCTGCTTGTGTATTTTTTTCCTTCATTCTGTTAAACCGTAAAATAAACTCACATTTTATGACAAAAAAGATAAATAAATAATGTCACTGTGAAGATCATTTTAGGATATATTACTGTTAATAAAAGACGACAATAAGAAGACAGAAGAGGTGAGGGGGTGCTGGTGAAAATTTTTCATCAGTACCATAGATTTTCAGTTCCATTCACTTTGACAAAATAATCTCAACTCAATTACCATGTGCTTTATAACTACTAGATACTATTCACTGTATATCTTACCTGTTTGATAGTGTAAATAATAAAACTAAAATTGAAGGAGTGTGAAAACATCTACAATCAGATTCACCAGCATTCATAAAACCAATTAACTTCTCACTTATTTTATACAATTTACCATCAATACTCTACTACTTTATCTGATTAGTCTGATTATATTGCACATCGATATACAGTTATCAGTATATGATTAAATATAATTATTATAGGTCAAATGGAATTATCACATCATTTTCTATACTGTATCTGTAATAAGATATAATATCTTCTAATTACATCTTGCATGCAACATGTCAGTACCTTAATATTGTGTCAGGCCATTCTAAACACATACTGTATATTTGTCATGAATACATTAAAGTGAGAATTACATATATTACATAGCAATATTTTGGCCCTATGGTGCTGTGACTCATTACATGGCCCCATAGTTAAAGGAAGAACAGATAATTTCTTTCTGGCTCCATCTTTCATCAACCTGTCAGTTCCTCTATTTAATTTACTCTCCTGGGATAAAATCATCATTCTCATTTGAATGATAATGAACTAATTGCTTTTGACTTTGCATTATTGGAGTGAATTAAATCAGACTGACCTCTCAACACTTCATTCATTGACTCCATATTTGATTCCAGTAAACAGCACACACAAACACACACACACACACACACACACACACACACACGCACACACATCCTCCCTCAGCCTCTCCCTATTCCTTTAATGATAATTAGATTATTCATTCCTCCTTAACAAATGTTTTTCTGATTTACACTGTAAGTATGGATCAGAGGGACATTAATGAGGTGACATGAGTTTACAGTCTGTAAGGTGTTGTAGGAAATACAGTGTGAAAAATTCATTCACATTCTATACAAACATTTTTTTCATTCAATGGATTTCTTTTAAACTGAGGACAGATAAAGCTTAGTCAGGGAACAATCTTTAGACATTTGTAGTATATATATATATATATATATATATATATATATGTGTATTTATTTATATTTACACATACCTACATATACACACACACACACACACACACACAAGTATACATATATATATACCTACGATGATAGTTTGAGCAGCCAGTTGCAGAAACTTGCTCTGTGTCTTATCGGTTCTATTGCAGTTAGACAGTCATTTCCCCTTTATTAAGTGTATCTTTACTACATAAGTTTGTATCAGAAACTACCTTTTGATATCAATCACATCAGATATATATTCAACAGGGCAATACCAACCACAGAAAATAAAACTGTGGTTGTTGGAAACATTCTTGTAGAAACCTATTTGGTGAGCATAGAAAATTAAATATGTAAACAGACCTAAACCCAAGATTTGACTCTTGGCAGTGACAGTCATGTTACAGAAAAAAAAACAGAGAGTAAAAGTTTGAAATCCTCCAAAGCAGCCGTCTCCACCTGCGACAGTATGTGGCTGGTGTTGTTTTCATCTTATGAGTCTTGTGCTTTCATCTTTGTGAGGAGCAGTTTGAATCTTAGACATTAGGCTGAGTTTGATGAGGGGTGGGGTTCGAACCATGAGTACTCGGTACTCATGTTGTAATGTAGTCATGACTACTGAGTATTTATGTTATAATGTAGTAATGACTACTGAGTACTCGCGGGTTGGGAGGTGAGTGTGTTGACAGGCGTTGCAGCCAGTGTGATTCCTTCACAAACCAAAGAGAAAGTCAGTTGAGGTCAGTAGGAAACTGATGATGGATCTGATCTTATGCAGAAGGTGAAAGAGTCGAACAGGATTTCAACCTCTGGTTTTCACTGAGGTTTGAGTTTGCATGTGAGAGATAGAACGTCTGAAAACAAAGGCTCCTAACTCATCTCTCATTCTAGAGCAACAATTACTTTTGCAGATTTGCACATTAATTAAGTCATCTTGTTTTGTGTTTGCTTGGTTTCAAAATGTGTTCTTCCATCTTCAATCTGTCTTGTTTTGATCTTTCTTCACACTTCTTCTTTTGTCTCTAATTAACTTACAGTAATGTCAATGATTATCCTCATTTTAAGACTTTAACCCTAGAACACTAACGTCGGGTGATTTTCACCCACACGATTCTTGTCATGTGACTTTCATTGTGTTGCTGCTGTCTGAGTTGCATGGGTCCTTGGGTAGCTTCAGGCTGCTCATTGATGTCATTAATGGTATGTTTGTTTCCCTCCTCCCATCTATGGTTTTTTCAAGAGGCATGCGTTCAGATGATTTTCATCTGGTGTTACTAATTTTAACGTTAGTGTTCTAGGGTTAAAAATTGAATCATATTTTAGAAGTTGCCAGCCATGTGTTACAGACTGAAGTCATGCACAAACCCAGTGAAACAACATTTAAAACCTGGGACAAAAAAGTTAGTTTCACTTTATATATGGTTAAATAAAAAAAAATAAAATAAATTAGGCCTTTATTTGTCACTATCAAAGGTTTTTAATGTCCCTGGAAGACTGGCTTGACTCAGTCACTGAATTATAAACAAACAACAAGCTGTAAACCATATGTGCTGTGCTGGAGTGTTGACTGTAAATTATTTACATACTTTGTGTTTATTTCAACATTTCTTTTTTTTTTACTCTTTTGAAAATCCTTGTAAATGTGTTTTAGTTTTTAATATTTAAATACCATAAAGAAAAAAAAAAAAAAACAGTGATTGGAAAGTGAGGGTTGAAGTGAGATTATATGTCGACTCAGATATGAACCGGGCAGAGTTAAGCTAAAATACTGGTTTTCAAAACATGTTATTTAGTTATATTCAGAAATGAGGTGAATAACTATTCTGGAAATTATTGGAGGTCTGAAACACTTCATCATTAATTCCTTTTTTTTACACTTAAACCAATTACAAGTGAACAGACACAGAGAGAGAAACAGACTGAAACTGGTAAATGATACTGCTGAATGTTTCAGTTGCTGATTTAGTTGTTTGACTCTTTAACAGTGCTCATTAAAAATGAGTAATTTCAGTAGTTAATTAGTGATTTTCAGGTCAAATTTTCGGGTGGAACATAAATGGTCTCAATGAGATTAAAAAAAATAAAATAATAAAAAAAAAAGTTCTCAGCCTTGTTACATCTGTTTGTAGACCATGAATCTCCTTCTCCTTTTAAGTTCTCTTGTGTTGAAATAATGTTATATATGATGTACTAATGATAAAAGAGAGAGAGGAAAAAAAAACAGTCCCAGATTGTTTTCTTGGACATTAAGCTGTTGATTCTTCTCTCCCCTTACACACTCACTCATTATTATCATAGTTTTATTGCATAGCACATTGTGTCAACAATTAGTTTGTTTTTGTTTATAGCAGGGGTTTCCAACTTGTGGGCCAGGGCCCACTGGTGGGCTGCGAAGGTATTGCAGTCGCCCCAAAAATCATTTGCAAAACAGTACGAGTCTAGTGAAAAGATGTGACTAAAAAATTAAATAAAATATGAATAATGTATAAAAATGTTTTAAAATAAAATTATTTTTTAAAAGATTAAATTATTTTTTTTTTCATGTATTAGGGCCTATCACTGTAATAAGCCAATGATAGCCCCTTTTATGTGGTCGCTGCTGGACCACATCATATACTAGTTTGCTATCTCAGTCTGATTGTGCGCTAAAAGATTACATCCATGGCAAAAACTGGAGAATCAAAATGGATAGCTAGTTAGCAACAGGGAGAATTGGTAAGTGAAATTGGTAACGAAATGGTAAGTAAGTAAGTAAATTTTATTTATAGAGCACCTTTCAAAATCTTGGTTACAAGGTGCTGTACAATAAAAACTTTTAAGAAATACATATAAATTCAAGAGACAGGTGATGAGTGATCTCCCCACTGTCAATCAAAAAAGTGAATTGAGCTTCCCGTGGTTCATTTTAATCCTGAATGTTCGATCGCCATTAAAATAAAAGAGAAGGCATTATTTTGCCTCTGTTTTGTAACAGGGTCAGATGTGGGCCACCAACAATTTTTAGATTTTCAAGTGGACCGTGAGTTGGAAAGGTTGGGAACCACTAGTTGATTGTATGTTCTAATCCTTTGTACGTGAGGGCTGAGGGAAATAAGAATGAGAACAAGCACAGTGGAGAGAGTGGAAGGAAAAAGCTGGACAGAGGAACAAAATAAAGAAAAATATGACATGGAGAGAAAGTTGACAGAAAGACCAGGAAGTCATTCCAGAAAGAAGAGAAGAAAGAGAAATGAGAAAAAAAACAAATATGCAAAAAAAGAGTGAGAGTTAGAAGGAAGAAAGAATAGAAATCACATAAGAGATAGCTGGAAAGAAAGAAAAATGCATCATATTCACAGACAAAACAATACAGTGGATTTTCTTTAAAATTTAAGCTGAAGAACAGACATAAAAAATAAAATTTTAAATAAAAATTCAAACCAAAGTAAATATAAAGAATGTGAATGTGAATGTGAATGGGGACTGTGCTGACAGACCAACTGTCTGTTCTGGTCAGTTGTGTCTCATCTGTGGTTTAACAAGGGTTAAAGAGAGAGAGAGCAGCCTTCATAATGACACAACCCTCCCTCTCCGTTATCCTCCAGACTATACACAGATACCGTCAGGCTCGTGCTCCCCATGGTAACACACACTCTCGCTTACACACACACCCTTTGCCTGCCTCTCCCTCTCTCCTTTCATACACACACTCACACACATACACACACCTGCTGGCGGTAGAGGAGAAGAACAGAGCTCGGCGTGTAGCGGGGCACAGCAGAGCATCTGGTCTCCTGTTCAACGACAGAGACAAGCAACCGGCGCTCCGCTGCTCAAGGTAAGATCTTTAATGGAGATGAATGGCCTCAGCCGGCTGCTCCCAGGGCTCCTGGAAGACATGTTTTATCTGAGTGTTTGTGTGCGTGTGGGTGAAGTTATCCACTGAGTGTGAATGTGGAAGCACCGACGGTTTTACTGCAGTAAATGAAAGTGGATGTTCACCGGTTATTGGCTGCTGTTAATTGGAAAAGTCCATGGGCTACTATAGCTTTCCACTGGGTCCGAGGTTGCGTGGTCAGCTGCTGCAGACGGAGGCGGCTGGTTTCTGATTGGTTTGTGGAAGTTGTTGAGTTGATGAAGAAGGTAGCCATGTTTTCAAAAGTTTCCTTCAGTTGCTATCTGCATCATGTACTATACGAAGAGAGAGGGAACTTAGAGGAAGTGACAAAAACAGTTGAAATCATTGTTGAATTGATTCAGTTTCAGTTAAATCTAAAAGGTTCATTTAATGGTCATTTTCTCTTAATTTGATTAGAAAAAAATATATATTATAAAAAGTGGGATTTAATTAATGTCCTCATTCATGAATGCTATTTGCCACCGCCATTTGGACCCCACTGGCCAACATGTCAATCACAGGCCACTAATTCAACAGTTCAGTTCAAGCCTCTCTTGCGGCTTGTTAAAGCTCTACTTTGGTTCGTTAGCATATGTCTTCCACAAATGCATGAAGCCAGTAATAAGTCATTAAGTCACTTTTATTGTGTCATTCCTCACTAAGCACACTAAGTTAGCAACAAGTGTGCTAATTAACTGAAATCATAAGGTGGCTGTTGGGTGCTCCTGGGGGTTAGTGTGACAGTTACACTTTAATTTGTTAACTTTTCTGTGTTATGGAGGGATTGTGGATAATTTTTGTCTTTATTACACTGTGATATGAGAGAGCTGCAGGAAAAGAAGGAGGCGGTGTTGGTGGTGGGGGGAGGTTGTGACATCCAACAAAGGTCCCTGGCTCATGGCTGGACTCAAACCAGGAACACTGCAACATGGTGTGCATTGTAAACCCCTGGGTCACCACGACAACCCGGACAAGTATAAGTATTAACTGTATTACACACAGGAGCAGATGGTAACATGTGGTGAATGACAAATATGTTGATCAAAGTAGTGGTTTGGTTTTCATCATATCTGCTGTTTCATCTAAATAAGTTACGATTTCATGGAAAAAAAAAAATCTGGTCAATTATACTTTTTTTATATATAAAACTCAGCTTTTAAGAATAAATATTATAAGTTTCAGAATTATACAATGTGTCACCATTGGAAACTGAATTATGAAAATTAATTTTGCTTGGAGGAAGTAAGGAGTGCCTAAGGGCACTGCGGCAGTGTGACTACTTTTCCCCATTGAGTGTTAAATGGAGCCGAGGGTTCTCCGAATGACCACTTTCCTCATGGTGGTAGATGCATTAGAATTTATTTTATTTTATATTTATGCATTCATTTATTTCATTTGTTGATATTGCTGCTTAAATTACACAGGCTGCCTGTTCTGACAGTATGAATGATGCCAGGTTTTCAGCATATTCACGTGTTAATGAGTGCTTAGTTATTGTGAATAGGTAATGACTTGCTCAAAGGAGCCTGAATGAACATGCGGTTGCAGGTTTGAGGATGTTGGAGAATACTAATTCTTGGTTCCGCTGCCGGAGACTTGGTCCAGTATTTACTTTGCATTTCATACTGAATCTCTGAGCTTTTTTTAAAAATCTATATACATTTAACTACACTGATATTTAATCTAACATATACAATATGTTTAATTCATATCTGTGCAAACACAGAATCCAAGAAACAAAAGTTAGTTTTTACTTGAGGTTTATTTACCTCTAAATTAAATTTTGAGAATCATACCTGGTGCAGCATGATTCAGTCTGTAATGGAACACTTGCCACATTTCTAGGTGTAAATGTATATGACGTAGTTTCAGATAGAAAATAATGGTTCCCTACAGGAATAATGGACTTCTGCAGATCCACAGTAGATAGATGTTGAAGTCATACTTTACCTTTGTTTTATTTTTCTTGCATCTTAGGATCAGAACTGTGATATTGGTCAAGCTGAAAACAAATTCCTGTTAATGAAATCCAGTGATTTGCTGTTTGCAGGAACCTGTAATAAATTCCATGTCACTCACGATCACAAGCCTCCACCTCGCAGAACGGCAGTGCTGTTTTGAAATTAAACAAACTGTGGTAAATTTTAATTCAGCCCTGACATAAAATAATGAAATTCTCTAATTATTTTTAACATGTTATTAATATTAGTCTCTGACTAATGACTTAGTTATTGATGTAATTTATCAGTCAGTGTTGATGTCTAATTGAGTTACAGGTAATTATTATAATCACAAATGAAGCACAAGGAGTAGGCCTATACTGATGGAAGCATCAAGCTTAATTATAGTTTTAAGTTAATTAGTTATGTTTAGTAATTCATGAATTCTCAATAACATGACAAGGTGTGGAAAATGGTTCAGGTATTATTTTGACTGGCTCTGTGTTGTTTTGACAAGTAGCATTTGTTGTACTTTTTCACCTTCATATTTCTGTTTTATTGTTTGTTTTTTTTTTTTTTTTTTTTTTTTGTCTGGAGTTTTTAATCCTACTTCAATCCAGTTTTTCTTGAGACCATTCACCCAAATTCTTTTCATCCTGAGGAAATATAGCAAGAGAAATAACCAAGCAGACCAAGGTATATTTGCGAGGTATATCGAAATGAAACTAATGCAGTCTAATCCAACAGTCGTGCAACAAATCCTACCTTCATCAAGGTTGTGATGTTCAGGTTTTGTTGAATGTGTATGATCATTGTGGAGGAAGTGGTGTGTGGGGCTGTTGTGTCTGTTATTCAGCCTACGTTCATTGATATAAATGACATGGACAAAATAAGCCTCTGAAATGACCGCACTGTGGATTCAACACCTCCATAAAACAGCTTCAAAAACAACTGATCATTATAACCTTCATCTGTGTAGGATTTGTTGCCGCAGTGTAACATGAGGCTGCATTAGTGTTAGGTAGGTGTACCTAATATCTATCTAGATTAATAGATAAATAAATATATAATGATGTAAAAATCACTATTTTAATGTATTGCTGCTGAATGATTTCTCATGAGGATCGTCAGGAGTGGAAATTTGTACTCAAGTACTGTTACTTAAAAGAAAGTGTACTCAAGAAGAAGTAAAATTACTTGTACGCAGATAAAAGTACACAGGATAGTGGGTGTATATGCATTGGTTTCAATAAATACTGTTCTAGGTGAGAACTGCACCAAAAGAAACCAATACATTCCAGTCAGGCGCTTTGCAGTCTGTGCATACAACTGATAATTACAACACCACGGCAGGTGTTCATAGACTGTATGTAGCAATGCTAATCTACATAAATTAAAATTGTTGCAGCTTCATACAGAATCAACAGTGGAATAAAGCAGCAGGAAAAGTGGAGATGTATAAACAATATAAAGACAGACAAAACGCTACGTTGCTTGGCAAAACAGTAACTGTTGATGCCGTACAGTGAGTTACAACAATCAGTCATTTGATGCACTCACCTGTTTGAGTGTCACTCTGAGGCTTGCGCAGCAGCCTGATCATCACAAGGTGGTTACATCCCACATTCATTTCAGCTTTTTTCCTTTTGTGAAATTCTGCTGTCTACTACTGACCATGTTTAATAACAGCCATTAGTATATGTCGTAACTTTTACATATCTTTTTTAAGTCAGAAGCTGAGGTTCAGGCTAAACAGGTGGTCAGAACTATACACATATAACAGGCACATTTTACTAGACGAGGAAGGTTCCTGCTTTTCTCCAGCAACAATGATGATACTGAAATAGCTACAGATCTCTGTAGTATCTGTGAATCAGTGGCAACTATGAGCAAGCAGCTGCAGACACTGGACCTCTTGACGTCAAGGAACTAAAACACAATGTGGAGTTTAACAGCTTGTTAAAAAAAAAAAAAAAAAAAAACTAAAATAAGACAATTCATCACTGACTCAGGACAGAGGTGAATGACCAAAGATTCAGGGAAACAAAACTAGACAAATGGCAAATGAGTTATCTATTTATTTATTTATTTAAATTAGAGACCTTCAAACACCAGCCATGACACATGTCACCTGTCGATGTTCGGACCACACCCATCTTCAAAACTCAGCCTTCATTTTGAACTCAACTCCACCTGTAAAGTATTGTGGCTGTATGTTGCAGGTTGCGGCACTATCATGTTCCACAGACACACAGTCAGATAAACTGCTGCAAATCACAGATGATGTAATCCATCACCTTAGATTAACTTTAGAGCTCATTCAGCTACAGACTCAACAACCTGCTGTGTAAGGGAACGTTGCAGGAAGTCAGTCCTGCCTAGTGCAATCAGACGCTATAATACATCTCTTTAATCCATCTAAACACTCATCCACTCTCATATTTGTCCATTTCTCCCCAAACATATTTTTGATTATTTATATTTGTCTATTGTCTCTTTTCCATGGTACACTTGTGGAATTACTTTGTATTTTTGTGTTTTGTCTTTGTATTTTACTGTTTGTATTTGTACTTTCGTTTTATTGTATTTTAATTCAGCTGCTATGACAATTTAATTTTCCTCTGGAGATAAATAAATTCATCTATCTATCTATCTGTCCGTCCGTCCGTCCGTCCGTCCGTCCGTCCATTTATATGTATATTCTGTACATACACACCTGCCAAGCTCCTCAAAACCAACTCAGTGGTGCTTCACGGTGAAGTAGGTGTCTCCAGGACCATAATGACAAACACACACAGACTCACTGGGTGAAACAATATAATCACACACCGAATAACAGAGGAAAATAAGGAAACTCAGTGGAACAAGTCAGGTTCTTGAGAAGAAAGAGAACCTGAAGATATAGGAGCGGGAGACAGAGACAGGTTTTTTTTACACGGAACTGGGTTCATCAAACCTAAAGGTCAAGCAAAGACGGTTTACTGATTGGACGATTGACTTAACTGGCATGAGGAGGGGAAGAGAGCTAAACTGATTTAACTTCTCCTAAAGAGGTGCAGCCTGTGCCTCAAAGTGCTTCACCTTCTCTTATATTTAGATTCATATCACTCTTGTTTTTTCTTCCTCATAGCAGCAAATTGACAAAAATGCACATGTCCAGTGAAAAACATTTAATATGCAGAAAGTAAATGGAATTAACAACCATGGTCAACACAAAATTTAAAGCAGTGTTCTCCAGATGTTTTCTTCTTTCTCCAAAAAAAAAAAAAAAAAAAAAAGCAGAAACTGTGCACCATCTTGGGAAGTCAGGTTTATGGTGCTTATGAATCCTCTAGAAGCTTCTGAGTGGTTGTTTTATTTAATAATGAGATACTGGAGATACTGAGGTTTATTCTAATCAGCATTATCCTTTTTCAAATACAGACAACACAACCAAATACAGAAACATACTGCAAGTAGCACAGATGGCAACAGGGGATACAAAAATGCAAAGTATAATTTGGCTTTTAGCTGCAAACAGACACAAAACTGGTTTGAACCTTAGAATAATAAAGCTAATGTAATAATAATAATAATAATGACCATAAAAGCCTGTATTTTATTAAATCAGGCTTTTGTAAAAATTTTTGTAAAACTGAAGACCTGCAAGAAACTGTTGACTTTGCCACTTCCAGAAATCAACCTTTGTTATAATAATATAATAGTTACCTAAATAGTCATCCATCAATATGGAATAACTGGAAAGAAAAGGCAACTCAAAAATTCTGTTGTATGGAAAAACACAAATGTCCTGTTCTGTTCAACTAAATAAATGAAATCGCTTCAAATTAGTTGCTTGTGATGCGCCTTTATTCCACCTCTTTTCAACAAGGTAGAAACAAAAGGAAAAGCCGATATAGAGCTGGACAGACACAGATTCTGTTGTGGTACAGGTCACATCCCTGATTCCTGAACGCTGGCATGCTTTGATATCACACACTGGGCTGGCAATATGCCGGTTCAGTGTAAATATATCAAAGGGTTTTCTTAACAGCAGTATAGCAGGTTTAAAAGAGGCTATTAATGCACCTGAATCTAAAAAAAAATAGATGTTCAATTAACCCTGTAAACATAATATGTTTTCTTGAAGATCTGCAAAGTGAGAACAATTTGCACAGAAACAAAAAAGAACTGTTGTACTAACCTGTAAAGACTTGATCAATGCAGTGATCAGTATTTTTCCTTCCTGTATTTTATCATATTCTACCCAGACCAGATGAACCATGGACATCACTGTTGTGTGGCTTGCGCTTTAACCTTTAGGCTCCCGAGCACTCTGAAAGCTGAGAGTCCACCTTAAGTAAAGACTTTTTAGGAGATACATTTATGATTAGCCAATTACTCAACTGATCAGCAGTCCTATTGATTAATAGATATGCAAAAAGTCTGTGGTTTCCAGCTTCTGAAATGTGAGGACGTTTTACAGATTTATATCCTCTTCAATTAAATTTCTCTTGATTTAGATTTTTAAACTGCTCTGTTCGGTGTTTAACCTCTTCTTCTTCTACTTATTAGTACTTCTTATCTACTTATTATTATTAATATTATTGTTATGTTAGGACGTCTGATATTACATTGACCTTGCAATTACAGTAATTTAAAAAAATCATCTAATCTTTCTCTCTCTCTCTCTCTCTCTCTCTCTCTCTCTCTCTCTCTCTGTGTGTGTATGTGTGTGTGTGTGTATTGCAAATATGATTTCAAAATTACTTTTTTTTCTCAACTTTTTGGGGGTGAAACAAAAAGAAAAAAACAAACAAACAGTACATTAAAAATGGAATTGAACGACTGAATGACTGAGTGGCTGTAGCTTCCAGAGCTTTCTCTCAAGGACGTCGGCATCCAGCGCACATCCGTGATGCAAATGACACATTTTTAAATGAATGAGAGACGGCTGCTGTGATTTGTGAATACTGATAAAGTTATTAATATAAATGCAGAAGCGCTATGCTATTCATTTCCTGTTATAGAAGAGATTCAGACCCTGAACCCTGGAGTCATAAGGCTTTGACACCACAGAGGAAGGGAAACAGAAAGACAGACACAGGGAGGAACAGCAGACAGGCAAAGAGAGACAGCTGTCTGTATGGAGCTGTGTGTGCAGGGCACAGAGAGGTGAGTCAGTGTTTTGTAGTGTTGGTTGGTCAGACAGAATTACAAATTAACAACATTAAGTCTAATGGGCACCAGTACTCCTCAAAAACTTTTCCCTTTTTTTTATAGAGCAGTATTTGCCCTTCGGAAAATAAGTGAATAACAATAAAGAGATTAAGACAAAAAAATATAAAGAAAGATAAAGCAATGCAAGTGCTGCAGGCAGAGGTTAAATATAAATACAACAATATAACACAAATTTTACAATAAAAATGTGAAAAATATAAAAACTAGAAATATGATACAATAATACAAATATATACAATCTGCAATATGAATGGGAAAATGTGTAATAATTCACAAGTAGTCAGTAGTCAGTAGAAGAAGGGGGTTGTGTTGCTACCCATACAGTAGGCACAGTATCAAACAGTGTGGAGTGAATAGAAATGATAACCTGACACCTGAGATTTATTAAAAAAAATTTCTTATTTTATCTTTTCTGTGTCTGGCATGATTGATTTCTGATGCTTCTTCGTCTCATGTTTCAGCAGATGGCCACAACATCATGCTCTAGGTAACAGTGTTGAAAAATGCATAGCAAGATCATGACATGACATGATTTCCCTTTGATCCATGCTGTATTTGAAACAAAAAAAAAATATATATTGATAGAAAATGGTACTTGATATTTCACTGCATGGAGGAGGGAAAACCAAGCAACCCCTGCATAATAAAACTCAGAATACAGTGCATGCCTTTTTCTGCAAGAGTGTACAGGTCAGCACTGTATGTCAGTACACCCTCACCCTGCATAAACCAGATAACAGCAGAAACCATTACAAAAATGATCAGTTAGCTTTAAATTAATCAGCAATAATTTTGATCATTGATAAATAATTAAAGTTGTGTTTTGAAGCAAAAAAAAATTCTGGTTATAGCTCAAATGAGAAAGAGTTGTTTTTTTCTTTTTCTTGTATAAAGTCAGTTGAACATCTTTGGTTTCAACTGTTGGTCAGACAAAACAAGACATGAAGATGTCACCATGAACTGTGATAGTAACATTTCACACAATTCTTTGACACTGCACACACACACACGTACGCACATGAGTTAATAGACGTTTCATCCGTGTGTCCCCTCAGGCTCAGCTGTCAGTCACATATACAATCTGACCATTCAGAGACCTGGAGGATAAAAATGCAGTGACAACAAAATGATAAAATAATTTTATTGAGTCATTTAAAAACGCCAATGAACTTTGTAAATTTTTTCAGTTTGTTCAGAAATTCCTTTGTTACATGCAGTATATCACCTCAGACTGGATGTTAATGAACCTTGGTGCAGCATTTTCCAGCTTTGGGATGGGGACCCCTCATGAGGTTGCAAAACTGAGAGATGGTGACGGTGACGGTGACCGAGTTAGGAATACTTCTACTGCTAAATTAAATGGTAAATTGGCAGCGTTTATACAGTGCTTTTGTCTAAAGTACACTGATGGCAGTGAGCTATCCCACAAGGTCTGACCAACCAGAGGCAAATTATGGTTCATTATCTTGCTGACAGGTAGACAGGAGGAGCTGGAGATCGAACTGCCAACCAATTTGTGGACAATCTGCTCTGTCTCCTGCACCGTAGTCACCCAAATTATACTTCTTTTTTCAGATTGTTCACAAATATTTATTTAATTTTGTGAAATACTCATTATAATATTAAAATCAAAGTAAAGTCCTTCATTTGCACTGATTCAATGCAACCTGTGACGAGGAGTTGCAAACACAACACTTAGCGTTGAAGGTCCCATACTGTTTAAATGTAGATGTCCATGTGTTTTTTTTTTATTATAGAGCGGGTCTATGTTCTATATTAATACTGTGAAAAGTCAAAGAGCTCAGTCCACAGAGAAATGCAAACAGCCACCACTTTGTGATGACACAACAAAGCAGTCACCACCCTCAGCCATGCCCCAAGCCCAGCCCACCTGGACCCACCATCCAACCTTGCAGGATTTTGTTTCTCTGAGTTTTTACCTGAAATCTGCTATATTTTTATTTGAATACTCAGACAACAGTCACTGACCTGTTGTTACTAGAGCTCTAGAGAGAAGCCTGAGAGAGGAGATGTAAAACTACATTGAGATGGTGTTTGGTTCTTAAAACCACAAATATATCTTTTTATGGATATCAACACTTCAAATAAAACACTGGAGAAGTGTAAAATATGGACCTTTAAAGGAACCAATGCCTTTAAGTGTATTTCATACTTCAACAAATCAGTGATTGAAATGACACTGATTCATTCATTCCATGTTGCCTATTGTTTTCTCACGTTTCCTTGTGCTAAACAAAATAAGTTGACCACAAGTGACGTGGTGTGAATCGGGAAATCAATAGTGATTTAAGGCTTTAACCTGGATTCAGTTTCACCAATAGAGCAGATGGTCCTGCATGAGTACTAAATACTCTCATACGGAGGGTGCAGACATGGAGGTGAACAGTTAAGACCAAACAGCTGAATCATGAGCAGGAATCAAACCTACACATGTCTGTGTGTAGTGAAAAAACACTTGGTCAACACTGCATTGTCAGTGATGACAGATAACCATGACGTGCTATCTGATGATGGAGGAGGAAGAACATTCCATGAAGCATCCTCAGCTCACACTAACTCACAGTGCTTTGATTCAATTAAGGTTTTGATGGACAGACTTTCTGGAATATATTTTCTTGTAATGTTGTGTAAGCACAATTTTAGAGTAAAGTAAAATATTTGACTTACAATAACATTCTGGGCAACACTTGTACAAAATAAAATATAGACAGAAGACGAGTTATAGAAAAGATACTGATGCATTACAAACATGTTATCAACTCATTATTGGCAGTATGTGGAAATGTAAAGAGAAAATAATACTGTAGCCAATTCACATGAGTAAATACACATATGTAATCATCTGAAAATCACAGTGTAATGCCTGTTTTTAAGAATTTGCATCAATAGTTTTGGGAGTGTTGTGCAAGCAATAAGATGGCGAAGAAGAAAAAGAAAAGAAAAAAAAGTGTCAGTGTGTGCTGAAAGAATGTATTCAGAGACAGAAAGGGAGAGTATGTGTCTGAAGGAGACAGCGGTCCTGGAAGCCATGTCTTATTCATTGTTAGGTCACTGGCACGGGGACCCAGACTTGCTAAATTATGAAAAACACAGCGTTGCAACAGGACACGACTAACACACACACACACACACACACACACACACACACACACTGCAGTGAACATGTATCATGCCAAGTAATCTGATCCAGGATTCAGACAAATAAACTTGCTCCTTAGTGAAAATATGTGCCAGTGGGAGTAACATTCATCAACTTGCCTTGAATCCTTTTTTTTTTTTCTTGGTGTGTCTCTGTGTCATTTAGCTGCCAGTGAAGTGTTTCCAGCTGAATCCACAGCAGACAAAAACAACCTCCTCCCTTTCCTTGCATGCCATGTAAACTCTCAAAAAGGTCATGTACGCCGAGACCTCAGTTTATCAGCCATTTCCATGGATCAGTGTGTGGCGAACATCTTTTTCACTGGTGAGTCAGTCTTTTTACAAGTGGAGCAGCCTGTTTTTACAGGGCATGGACTCAGCCTGATACAAGTAGAACCACATCAGAGATATGTGGAATTAAATCAATGCACAGAAATCCTTAAAGAAAAATCACTAAACATTGAAAATCAGACTAGATGACACAGTTTTTCTCTATCACCCCAGTGTTCATTATTAGATAAATAGATAGATAGATCAATACTTTATAGATCCCTTGGGGGTGAATTAAGTATTTATATATTTATCTAAATAAAATAACATTATGAAATAAACACACGGAAATGTAAATTCTGTAAAATATGTAAATGTATCAATACATTTTGCTTCATTGATGCTGAGTAACAATCCAAGTTTATTTAGCTGAGGCTAAAGCTAAATAAAACATTTATATACTGTATCTATTGTGTATCTGTTTTTATTTAGAGCTGCACCTATAGAGTTGATTCTGCTTTGACATTGTTGTTGCTCTGGCTCAATTTGGTATCAGTTGTTAAACTTGCTATCTTAAGAGGGAGTGGACATGTGATTGGCTCAGAAAGAGGTAAAAAGAAGGAACACACCATCAGAATAGAATAGAACAATATATATCTTTATTTTTATTATTGTTAAAAAACACTTCAAATCTTCAGACTTTTGAAAAAGAGCATTTTGGAATAAAATGTTGTATAATAAATTTCTGTATCTACAATTAACTCCTGTAAAAGAATGACAAAAAAATTAACAAAAATCAGTTGACTTGTAATACTTTGTTCAGTCATGACACAAATCATTGTATCATATACATATACATGTTACACAATTTATGTGACTTTTTATGTTATTACCTCTTATTTATTTTTTTCATATTGAATGCTTTGGGCCTCCATATGTCACTGACTCTCTTTCTCAGTCTGTTTGATGCATCTCCAATGTCAGAATTCAAGACCAGCTCACAATACAACATTAGCAGCTCCTCTAGGCCAGTTATTGATTTTCATCCATGGCCTCATGTCTCCCACACACACATACAGACACACACGGATGGGGCGATTCATGTCTCACTTCCCCGACACATGCAGTAAATCGTGGACATTTAATGAATATTTAACCTGCAACTGCTGATATTAGCATATCTCCTGACCCCAACATGATAACACAGAAAAGGTGATGGCTACCCCTTTGTTGCGATGGTTGTTGGGATGGCTGTTCAGGTGAATACTTGATGGTGAAAGTCTGTGAGGATATAAGTGATGACATTTAACATCCAAAAGGTCAAAGGTCAACTTCACTGTGACATCATAATATTCTGCAAAAACACTAACTCTGGAAGAAGAGATTGTAACCATATTTCTTGTAACTTCACTGGTTGGTGGAGGGATACAACCTTGAGGTGGTAATTCTAGTTTTCTGTTGTTGTTGAGCCTATACTTCACTGTCTCCTCCACAGCCACGACTTAAGTGTTCAAGGATGGACTGGCTTGGCTGTGGAGGAGTTCACCGTAACGGTCTCCAATCGCTCCAGTCTGTTGAAGATGGCACAATTGGCCTTTGACAGAGCCATGAAGGCTTATGTAGCATGCCTGCCCATTAGATTGCCAAGTCTCTGGGTCCTGACAAATCCGAGGCCCCTCCTGTGTTCCATGCCTTCACTGTCTGTGACACAGTATCTGCGTTTGCAACCAGGGGCAAGAAGACAGCATGGGAGACCTGGAATGTGGATGACATGGCAGCATAAGCCTTCAAGGCTCTGTCAAACGCGACAAAGTCCACATCAGGAGGAGGTTTGGGTGGATGGATCGGTCAACAAAATAAAGGAATATGACGCAAGAGAGCGGTGTTTGATTCCCATGTGAAAGTAGCAGTTTATGTTGTGACAACAAAAAAAATTATAATATTGAGGATCTAATATTGAGGAAGTACTTATTTGAACTCAAATCACAATCTCTTCCTAAACCCAACCTAGGTTCAGGTTGGAGGACAGTGAAACAGCTACTAAAACCACAGTACAACACAAACAGGAGAGATAATGTCATCACACTTAATTTTTTAAAATATTATGTGGATGTGTAAAAAGTACAAAGACATTACAGTACAAAGTGACTCTAGTCTTCTGCCAGAGTTTCATTCAGCTAAAGCTGCTTGGGCTGTTCAGCCTTTGTGCTTTCGTAATATTTTGTGATGGTTATTGTAACTGATGATCCTTCTACTTACTCTACTAGCTGTGGAAACACTGGAAACATGCACAGGTCCGACCATGTTAATCCAAGTCATATTCTGAAACCAAGCGTCATGGTCAATATCCAATAACTGATGTTGTTCTACACACATGTAACCACAGTGATTGTGTGTAGATACACACACCACAGCTAAACTGTCTTCCAGAGAAGTGTGGGAGTTTTGCTTTTTACATAAATATATATATTTATATTTATATTTAATATTAATGTAACCTTTGTTTTACCAGATGAATCAGTTTGGAGTCAGTTCTTGGCATGAGAATGAAAACACACAGGAATACACACACATACACACACACACACACACACACACACACACCCACACACACACACACACACACACACACTGCTCAGCCCGCAGTGGTGATGTAAAGGATTAAGCGTGAACGTGAAGTAAGCTTTATGTTGGAGCTTTGGTTTGGACATGTGTGTTCATGTGTGTGTGACCTTCATGCAGTGGTCTTACTGAAGGGGGCCTTCTGTCTTTAATAAGAATCTGTCTCATTAGAACCTCCATAGACAAGACTTATTACTATAGAACAGGATTCACTGACCTTTTCGGCCACTTGGGGACAGCATAACAATGTGAAAACACACTGACATATTATTTTCTTAGAGTAGATGCCTATTTACACATCCACAGACACACAGAGAGCAACATTATCATTCATATCCAATATTCACTCTCCTTTTTTTTCCTGTTTTGACGTCTCCGCAATGAAGCCAGAGGCTCAGGTTATCCGTCTGTACATCCATGCGTACATTTGATTCTTGTCAACACAATAACTTAGTAATACCTCGACACTACTTCTTCAAATTTGGCACAAACATTCACTTGGACATAAGGATGAACTGTTTAGAACACTGCTTCACCACATCTAAGAAATTCAAATCATGTACCTCATCATCATCACTACGTAGTCTATACTGTCACACATGATAATAAGGGATGGAATGACATTCAGCTTATCAGACATTTCCTTAATGTTAATGCTGCAAAAATATAAAAAAGGGAGGGAGTGAGAGTAAAAATTGGCCTGTGACTTTTGACTTGGACTGTCCCACCATAACCCATCTGAAGACATTATGATATAGGCTATGGCCTGTACAGGGATAAATTAATTATGAGGATTTTGTAGAAGAATACATGAAATAGAACAACCAGCACATCAACCTGTACTTCCTTTTTTGTCACTTTTCTCTGTATAAGTTTACAGCTACAGAGACGATCACATAGACTTTGAGGACTTAAAGTAGCACATTAAAGTTTCTGCTGAAATAGGACCAGAAAACGAAGCTATAAAACATCAGCCTGTTAAATAAAGTCAGACTAGAATTCTTTTATCTTTTGACTACTGTTTTGACTATTCTGTAAAACTGTACTCAGTGCCGGCTGAACTCACTCTTCTTGGCTCCTGTCTGTTGCCGTGTAAGACTGAGCCAAACCTAGTTTGTTGGGGAAGCAGACATGAGGGAGATGATGGTCACACAGAACCACAGTGGGATGCGCAGCCTGCTTCACAATGCAGCGCTATTGATCTCCCTTTGGCTGCTCACACAACCTGCCTGGCCCACCAGGAACTTTCCCGTGCCTCCCAATTAGGCACTGTGAGCCCTACATGCACCAGACGTCATAGAAAAAAAAAATTCAATGTCACAGCAAATAGTCCACATCTGCCTAAGATACCCAGGTTGTTCCCTGGTCCATGTTACATCCATCCACAAAGTTTGGTACAAATTGGTTCCGTGTTTCTTTCTTTATGCTGCTGACAAATAAACAAACAGACATTGTGGACACATAACCTCCTTAGCCGAGGTAACACAATGAAGATTGTTCATGAGTCCCATATCTCAGGTCCACATCCAGTCTCAAGTTACTGTGTGTGTGACTGAAGCGTGACTTCAGTCCACGTCGCAACCTCAAGTCCCCCTTTCTGGCTGACAGGTGTTAAAATGCTCTGTAGAGCAGAGAAGAAGTGCAGAGGCAGGTAATTCATCACCACAAGAGATACATTTCGCAGTCATTTGATCCATTGTGTGTATGGGCAGCTCTAAACTATTGTCTGGTTCTGCTCGAGATCTCTTCCTCTTAAGTTTTTCCTCATCACTATCATTACAGTATGTGCTTGCCATTATAAAGACTACAGTTCAGACCTGCTCTATTTCAAAAGTGCATTAAGATAATTTATGTTGTGTTTTGGCGCTATATAAATAAAAGCTCCCTTTACTTGACCACCACAAAAATGTAAATATAGGACACATATATGTGTTCCTATATAATTTTTAAATGTATTTTTTTCATTTCCAATGTATATTTCATATATGGAAATTATAGTACATGTACATATATTACATTTGCATATGGGTTGTTGGGAGGCATACTGTATCACCTATATATATCACTGTACATGTGCAGGAGACTAACACAGGTGGACCCCCTCATAGAAAAAAGCCTCCATAGCAGAAGAGGTCAGAAAGTTAACAAGGAACCTTTTAACAGAAGGTCAAATGACTGCACTTTACATAATAGGAAAGCTCAAAAGTGATGCACACAAAGCATCTTTTAGCTTCACAGTTCTGGTTCACTTAAAACATCATTGCCAGCAACAACAGACACAATTAACAACTAGCGGGTGAACATAGTGGATTGTTCACCGCTCCAAAACTGCGAGAATCTGGAGATATCCTTTGGAGCATATCTGGAGATTTCTACAATGCCGTGATCAGAGCATTTTCACTCAAGATTTCATCATATATGGGTCATAATTAAAAAATGCTGGGCAACTACATCTCTGGATTCTGGGGTATTTTGCCCAGTGCGTTTAGCAGCTAAAAAGCCAGATCTTCTTCTAGGGAGCTGGTAGGGAATAATAGGCGAAGGAACACAGGGAACACAGGGAACAACGGGACTCAGGTTGTGTAGACAGAAACATGACATAATAATGCTGCTCTTTGTCCCCACTCCTCCACTATGATGTTAAGAATAGGAAGTGTGTAAAATTACTTAAAATGACTCTTTGCTCATATTTTTAAGTCCTTAAAGGCCCCGTATTTAGCAATTTTCCTGTGTTTTATTCAAAGTGTCGATATCCATAAGAAGATATATTTATGGGTTTAAGAACTAAACACCACCTCAGTGTAATTTTGTATCTTAGGCTTCTCTCTGGTTCTCCAGTAACAACAGGTCAGTCAGCCAATCTTCTGATTGCTCTGATCTGCTTTATAATCAAAAAAGACATGGACATCTACCTTTACACCATGTTTAAAAGTTTAAAAGTTGATGTACTTTTCTTTTTCAAAGTAGGAGTTTGACTTTTCAGGTTCTCAGAAGAGCATGAAGAAGACATTTACAGTGAGTTGTGACATTTTGATTGTGAAAGAACTGAAATGATGGCTCCTTATAGAGCACCATTAAATTGTAAAGGTCATATATGGGCAGGACAAGTCCTGCTCAAATGAATGACAGTGTCAATGGCTCATCCCATTAGTATTGTAGGTGTACAGTGACGAATCAAGTGTCAGGGCCCATACATGTGCTGCTGTCTGGCTTTTACCACTTTTGTCTGATTTAAATGCAAACAGATTTGAAAATATCTACAGAATCCTGCACTGGCTTCACTGAATACTGCTAACAGAAGATACAAATAATTAGTAGCTGAGGGGTCTAGTGTTGTCTATTACAGTGCAACACTTAAATTAAATTTAGCCCATTTAAGAAAGTGGACAAGTTTCCTGCTGCTTTATTTTTTCTGCTGACAGTAGTACAGTGACACACACCAGAAAGGAAAATATTCTGCCAAAGCAAGCCACTACAGGGCAGTCAGAGTGCTGCATTGTCAAATACTTGGTTTCAAAAATTGGAACTTTCTGAAAAAACTTTTTTAGCATCTCACAGCCATTAGTGGCACTGCACTGGCTGCAGCTCTCGGCCATGTTGGTGGCCATTTCTTTCTGACAGACATAGAAGTGAGTAGATAATGACTGAATTCTTATTTTGGCTCACAATCCAGTATATGCAGTCCCTTTACACCTGCCATTAAGGTGTCACATTTAGATTGTCTACCGAGGACATTATTTGCTCAGAAATTTTCAGTCTTCCATCTTATGCACATCTGGTAATTTCAACCAATAGGCTACTGTTGTGTGGACTGAATGTGTAATGGATCAGCTTCACTTACGCTTTACAGTAAATGTGTTGCATTCTGGAGCAACTTTTGACCCTTCAAGTTCTTAAAACTTAAAGGTCCCATATTTTACACATTTCTGTGCTTTATATGACATGTTGATATCCATAAGAAGATATATTTGTGGTTTTAAGAACCAAAAACCATCTCAGCATAGTTTCACATCTCTCTCAGGCTTCTCTCCGGAGCTCTGGTAACAACAGGTCAGTCAGAAGATCAGAACAGGGCTCAGAGCCTGTTTTCTAAGTAATCAGTTGGATGGTGGGTCCAGGTGGGCAGGGCTTGGGACATGGCTGACAGCAGTGACTGCTTTGTTGTGACATCACAAAGTTACAGAAGTCCTGACAGCTTGTTTTAGGGCTCAGTTTCTGAATACAGGCTGTGTGCATTTCTCTGTGGACTGAGGCTTTGATTCTTTCACAGTATTAATATAGAACCTAGATCTGCTTTATTATCAAAAACACATGGACATATACCTTTATATAATATGGGAAATTCAAACAAACAGTATGTAAATTCTGCCTCTAGGTATCTTTAAATCAAAACAATAACAAAAAGTGGTGCTGGGTGATGTCATTAAATAGTGTGGGAGTTGTCTTCACCACCACCGCTGTAAGTTTTCCCTGGTTTGGATTCCTTCAGTGTCAGTGGTTCAGGAGGTTCTTCCCTTGACCTGAATTATCCACAGAGGTCTCCTCCTCTCTACAACAAACAAACCAGCTGAACACCATAACAAATAAAAACACTGAATAAAGCACTGTCACATTTAAAGCCAGTGTTTCGCTGAATCTACGGTGGACACAATACATCAGGGAAGGGTTCAGAGCTGAGACTGCTGCCTTTGTTTCGATTGATTGTCTGATAACTTATGAACCAGACATTCAGGAGGTTTTTTCTAGCAGCCAAAATATCCACATAGGTCTCCTCCTCTCCACACCGGGGGATTAAAACTGGTAGAAATAATACTAATAAAGCAGTTTCACTTTTGAAATCTTCTGGTTTCTGGGCACCTTGTTGCTCACTTGGTAGAGCGCGTACCATAAAGGCTTAGTCCTAAACACAGCAGCCCAGGTTCAAGTCCAACCCATGGGCTCCATGTCATCCCTTCCCTCTCCCTGACCTTTCTGTCTCTCTCAATAAAGGCAAAAAAAAAAAAATTAAAGAAAAAATACAAGTGATTCACGAATGCTCTTTGAAGTGGCTGGAAACTGAAACTGCTTTCCATTGTTTGTCTGATAACTTAGGAACCAGACTTTCAGGAGTTTTTACCAGCAACCGAATTATCCACAGAGGTGTCCTCCTCTCCATAATCAACAGATATGCAGGATTAAAACTTGTAGAAACAATGAATAAAGCAGTTTTCATGTTAAAAATCAATGATTCACCAATGCTCTTTGGTCGACACAGGGTGTCTTGGAGTGGACGCCCTGCAGGCACAAAGGTGGCCACCAAAGTCATTAGATGTTGCTATTTGGTTGAATGTAGGTTGTGATGTCAGGTGACTAAAATCCAATGTCAGGACGACATCTAATGCCAGTGTTAATTTGACATAGAATACTGACAACAGCTAACATTGATATTTTGTTAGTTTTAAGTTGTAATGAGTAACCAAATCCAATATCTTCCAAATGTCTCATGTCAAGGTGATCTTGACACAAAGATATTGACATTCTAGTCGTGAGCAAAACCCAACCTCTACTAAACATCAGCTAAACATCAGTGAGTGTTGTGTTTTGACATCAACCCCATTTTCATTTCCGAACATAATTTAACATCAATCCGACGTTAGAGTGGTTAGAGTCTTTCTAACATATTGACATTCGATGCCAGGAGGATGAGAACTGAGCTGCCTGATATTTGCCTGTTCTTTTTTTCTCTGATAACTTAAGATCCAGACGTCTGATGACTAAAATCCTTCAACCAGTTAAAAAATATAGTTGAAAAAAACAATGCGTTAAAAGTGACTTAAAGCTGGATAAAACTCAATTTTGAGCTTCCATCAGACAAACACAACACTGACACATGCACATAGAGGATATGACATCATTCACAGGCAACCAATGAAACAGAGCATTACAATGATTAAAATCTCTGGTTTCTCTGGTTTGAGAATTGATGGAATCATTTGGGACAATGTAACATACTGTAATGTATGTAACATAGGTCTAAGTTTTTTTTAGAAATTTTAATGTGGAAAAAATACATATTACAACTTTAAATGCATTACCGAGGTTAAGTATTGGGCTCAGTGCAAGTTAAACTGTGGCTGAACACATCCAGTGTAGAAATTGATGGAGAACAGAAGGCATCTTTCGCCTCTGTGAATATGTAATGTAGTTTTTAATATCTTCAGGATACAAATAACAACCCGACTTCTTCTTTCCGTACCAGTCAGGTGGCACATCAGCCCCTCTTTAGTTCTTTTTACATGGACAGTGCACATCCTGACCCACTTCCCCAACTTTGGTTACCCCCGTTTTCCATTTTTGATTGTATGTTATCATGCATATCTGGCAAATGTGATATGCATATCATGTTTGGCTATAAGGGTTAACATGTCCACATTGAACCTGCCTCCCCATAAGAAGCTGATGTGCATGGTAGCGCAACACGATGTTGACATTTACAAGGTGAATTTGCTGGGTCCTTGGTGAGTCACTGCGGAAACTATTATGGTTCATCATAGGCCACAGATTATGGGTAATTGTAGGCTTTTCTGCATAGACCTGCAGAAACATTAATGTGTATCTGTGCAGAACTCTAATATGAGCTTACATCAGCTGCTGCTTGTCTGTTTTCTTCCAAAAGCCTCTCCAAGCACTATCCCATGTAATTGATTATTTGGCAGTATAGTGTAAATTCCCACTGTTCATATCTTTCGTAGGTATCCTTCAAATGTATTCCAGAGGGATGTTTCAGGTTTGAATACATCCATCCATTAATTCAGTTTTATTTATACAGCCCAAAATCACAAATTTGCCTTAAAGGGCTTTACAATCTGCACAATATACAACTCACACTGATCCTTAGACCCTTGATTTGTGATCCATCCATTCCCTGCTGCTTATCCTTTGCAGGGTCACAGGCGGCTACAGCCTGTTCTAGCATCCAGTAGCTATACCCTGGGCAGGTCCCCAAACTAAAGGAAAGCTTACACATATAGACTGACAACTATTTATATGTACATTGATGCCCACTTGAATGTGTATGTGGAAGATCTAAAGTCTGTGAGGGAAACATTGCCAACCTGCAAATCAACCCACAAAGACATACTTGAGTCATTTCAGTGAAAATCCTGTACCTTGTTACCATGACCAAGGAGGTTATATTTTCCATTTATACGTGTATTTGTGTGTTTGTTAGCAGCATTTGCACAAAACTTGATGGAGGGATTTGGTATGGGCCTGGGAAGAACCCATTACATTTTGGTGGTGATCTGGTTAAAGGGGTGGATCCAGTAATTTCCATTTATCACTTTCCTAAATACATCAGTTTCTCAGGAAATAATGTTTGGATCTTGATGTAAACAAGCCTAGGTCAAAACCTAGTATATACCTGGAATGCCTATGGTCAAATCCTGATTTTATAACCATGACATCGTCTGACAAAATCACCAAACACATAAATTAAAGACAAAGACTGAGCTGTGATTTCAGCTGTATTTAGTTATAAAATGATCACTCAGAGAGAAAGTTAGAAGAATTGCTTTTTTAAAGTGATTTTTTCAGGCTTTTGTCTTTATTACTGTTATAGTGTGAGAGGGATGGGGGGAGGGAAAGAGAGGATGACGCACAGCAAAGGGATACAGGACGGACTCAAACATGGGCTGCCATGGCAAGGACTAAGCCCAAAAGGCACACACTCCACCACCACCTGGGCGCGTCGACACAGACAGACTATGTCTCTAATTTTGTGTCTCCCACAGCTCACAGCCTCCATTTGGTATCCACAACAGTTTGCCCTTTAATAGAATGTAACAGGCTTTTATTGAAGGCAGGTCTTTATGTCTAACTCCCTCCACTTGATATGTAGAATTGGTTATAGCGGTTTGTACGAAGCCTCGTTACCAATGACTTCTTCCTCTCCCTCCCCCTCTCCTGCTCTCTCTGCTCAGTGTGTCTTATGTTTAGTTATTCATCTACCTCCTTTAGTAATAAAGATACATGTAATAAAAGTAGTTTATTTGCTGTAATGGAGCCAAGGCTCAGTGTACTGAAGCACTCCTTTGCTTCCCTGCAGTTCTGGAGCAGCCTGGAAACCAGAGGGGCTCAGTAAACTACCTGTAACAAGAGGTGTAGCTCTAAGTCCCCGGTTGGCATCTTTACATGGTAAAGTCCTGTACTAGGTTTATACACAGTCTGTTTGAAGAAAAGGCTAAATCTAGCAACAATGTGCAAAATTAGCAACACTGCAGCTATAAACACCCCCAAATAGAACCTGTTTGCACCAGACTTGATTTCACCACTTGAGGCACTTTGTTGACTAGTGCTGGAAATATGATCATTGAGCCAGTCAGTCAGTCAGGGACATTTCAGGTTATAGTGCTAGCCCCACTGTTGCGGTCCAGCCAAAAATCAGACACATTTCTGGTGATGTGTAGTAGAGATTGTTTGGCCTTAGGGGTATGAGTATGCAAATAAAGACATACATCATTTCTGGTAAAGACCAAATGTGTTGTATTTAGCAGTTGAGTTGAGTTTGCTGTCAATATGTCAAATGAAGAATGTCAATGGAGAAAAAGCAGTACAAGGAGGGGCTGAGTGAATCAATGTGTCTCTCACAGCTCTACAGTGAAATAAGGATTTAGTCATTTGAAATAGGTAGAAAAAAAAATAGAAAATCAAAATGTGGCGATTAATGTTGATGCTGTGGTGGGCCACCGCAATTCAATCAATGTATGGGAAATACTGTGAGAAGTGTTAAAGAATATTTTCAGTTCATTATGAAACTGTGGCGGGTGAAATAAGACTATAACAGTTTAGAAGGCGGTCCTTCAATGTGGCCCAGGACACATTTGCATTTGAATTTTCCCAGACCACCTCTGAATGTGGTTCACGCATGATCAGATCACCTGAGACGCATGTTCATGCCAAGTCTGGGCAGGTCCTGTGAGAATGGAGACTGTTTGTTGCTATTACAATGCTGCTGTTCAGGTACTTCTATCTGTTGATTCACCTCATAATTAAACATAAAAGATGAAGAAAAAAAAAGAAAAGCCATGAATTTCAGATTATTCAAATTTTTTCTGCCTCAACAGATCCCAATACAAACTTCCATGATTACACTGGGGCCAGGAGTAGGTTTAACCTTTGAAAGTGTTGCTGTTGTCTGTAAATCTGCTCTTCATCCCCTCCAGATTAAATGACTCTTGTTGTTGCTGTGTGCAGTCTATCTGGACATCATCTGGAGAAGCGCTATGACAACCTAGCCTTCCAAACAACAACAAGCAGAAATCAATAACCTTGTTGCCCTGCCTCATCCCTCTGCTGACAGGCTAACAGTGTGTGTGTGTGTGTGTGTGTGTGTGTGTGTGTCCAGAATCTCTAAGAACCAACAGTCTTTGACCAGACCTCACTGTGTTGCTTTTCTACCACTGTTTCTCTCTCTGCCCTGGTCCTAGTAGAATTATAAAAATCCTACAGTAAGATTCTACTCAGTGCTGGATTTATAAAGGTGCCACAGACATGGAATTTCTTAACTCTTGAGGGAGTAGTTTTGATCTTTTTATGGTTGCCTAACCAGAGAGAAGTTGATTGTTTATACAGCAGTGAGAGAAGATATATCCACGTACTCATACCAAGATGGATTTGTCACAGGAACTTCACATTTTTGGTTTTCATAAAGCTGCATTTTTTATGTTGACTGCTCCATATCAGCCATTGGTAGTGATGCTGTCAACATAGTGCTATAGTCTCAGCTAGTATGTGATTTTTACGCTACAACAACAAAGGTAAGAGAGATAGGTGTTATGCACTGTACGTTCTGGGAGCAGAGGTGACATTATCTAATGGATATAGCTGGGTATCAAATTTTGATACTTGTGGACCAACTGAATAGGTTTGATCTTTATCTCAGGCTCCTTTCTGGTGCTCTAGTAACAACGCGTCTGCAAGCCAATCAGAAGAGAGGCTCTGAACTGCTCTGTCTTGATTAGATTCTGATTCTTGTGATCGGCTGATTAGCTTCTGATTGGCTGGCTGTTTTCTGAGTGAATGAATGAAAATATAGCAGATTTCAGGAGAACACTCAAAGAAACCAAATCCTGCAAGTTTAGACGCTAGTTCCAGGGGGGCTGTGTTGGGATGATGGGTTTGTTGTGACAACACAAAGTTACAGAAGTCTTGACAGCTCATTTGGAGACACAATTTTGAATACAGGCTGTGAGCATTTTGTCCGTGGACTATGACTTTGATACTTTTACAGTAACCAAGATTCAGGTTGGAGGACAGGTTGACTCATATGGGTGATGAACACAATAAAACCAACCACCTGTGTCATCCAGTGTAATCCAATGCAGTAATCCTTATAATGTTTATTTTTGGTTGAAATTGTCAGAGATGTAAATCAAGTCATTTTTAAGCTGTAGTGTGACATCATTATGTGTCTACCACAAACCACATGAATAGCAATAATTAAGGGAACCAAGCCATGACCGTTATTGTAGTAACCACAAAGGTATGCCACTCTTGATATAGTCTGCATGTTTATTCTTGTAACCATGACAACAAAGATCTTGTATACCTTAGTTGAAAAAAATAACCTATACTGTTGTTCAGGTTGGAGAACTGGTCGTGTGCAAAAGAACTTCATGCAATACTTCATCCCCTCCTGTAGCTCCTTTTTTCATTTCTTCCCACAATGTGAAATGTCAGGTGCTGGATCAGAGCCAAAGTGAAAATGAAGCGGCCACACAGTGATAATTGACTCCCAGTCACTCTGTATGTTCACATAGGTGTCCGTCCCAAGTGATAATTGCCTGAAAGTCATATATAGCTTTTATCGTGATTTGACATTGATTCATAGAGGATGGCATTAAGTACGCATATGTACATACACAAACAACTGCTGCCTCCTGTGTAATGCCATAAAAAGAGGTGATAACAATGTGTCTGACACTCATTTCTCTCTGAAAATCTCCAGAGGTTACAGAGCTCTTACATTACACACTTATCTCATTTCCGACTGGTGGTTTTAGTTAAAGGCTTACTTCTTTTTAAGGGTTAGGAGTTCTATTCTCTAGAGCAAGGCACTAACAGAACCAGAATTATGGGCTGTTTTCCATACTTAAGGTGCGATGCATATCATTTTGGCACCTTGTTGTTCATCATAAAAGCACATTCTTACTTACTTTATCCCCAGTGGTATCCAGCCATGCAGATAGTTTTAGTTTTATTTGCCAACTTTTTGAGAGATTTTGCTGCTATCCCAATATATCAGAGGTGAATTGAATATTGTTTGTGATGCTCAAAGTACTATTTTGTATAGTAAGAATAATAATGTTTATAGCAGGGGTGTGTCTCTGGGTGGCCCCTCAGTGAAATATATTCCTTTCTCTCCCCCCAACATGTCATTGGGCATGAGTACTATCAATGTGACAACACCAATGAATCAGAGTTGTCGGAGTATTTGCTTAAGTTGCAAGTGTTTGCAGCACATTTGTGTGTTTGGTTGTCCTGTCTCTATTTGCAGCACATGTGCTATCAAATTGATGAAGATGTTTTCTGAATTTGTTTGTGCTTTGTCTATTTGCACGTGTTTTCTTAAGTTGCAGTGCTTTGGGGGCCACCGTAATTATGTCCATCTGAAATTATTAATAATTACATTATCTATGTAATTCCAATGTGGGGAACAACCCTTCAACAAGGAAAGGATAGTCAATTCACTGATTTAATCTTATAAAATATACTATTAATTTGGAACTTTTGGATTAATAATTGACTAGAATATAACCAACATGACCATGTAATAGTAGAGGTTGAAGGATTTGGAGTTGGAGAAAGTCGAGATATGGGCCTGAAGCATCCAGCATGAATGTAAAAACCTGTGCTTTTGTAAAAACCATGCATGCTCAGCAAACTTAATAATAATGTGGCATCTGCAAACCCCAGTGCTGGCCAAAGGAAACACCCTCAGCATCACAGACAGTGGTCAGTCTCCCATTTTAAGCCACAGGAGGTGATAACTGATGGCATATGTATTACAATGATCCTGTGTGCATGTGCAAGTGCAGCCACAAGTCAGTTTGCATTCCTTAATGTCTACTGTCCTACTTTTAGCTCATGTGAAGCAAAAAGAATCAGTGCATATAATTCAATTTTCTCCCAGTCAGGTTTACAGAAAATGTTCCTAAAAATTGAACCTTGAATATTGGGTTACACTTGTGGAACTGTAGACTTCAGAACATACCTCTTTTCACCCCCTCTGATTATTTTTCCAACACTCTTTAACTTTTCCTTTGTTTACTGTTTGTCAAACAAGTCTGTCTAATTTGGCTACTAGGCCTAATGAGTTTATCAGTTTCATTTAATTTTAATTTTATGGGTCCCATATTGTGTAAAGTAAGATTCCCCTGTCTTTTTTGATTGTAAAATCAAATCTACATTCTGTATTAATACTGTAAAAATATAAAAGCACTCAATCCACAGAGAAATGCACACAGCCTGTATTCAGAAACTGAGCTTAAAACAAGCCATCAGGACTCCTGTAACTTTGTGATGTCACAACTATACCATCAGGCACTGGGCCTCTCTTCTGATTTGCTAATTGACTTTGATGTTGGTAGGACTCCAGAGAGCCTGAGAAAGGAGATGTAAAAGAACAATGAGATGGTTTTTGGTAAACCACAAATATATAGTCCCATGAACACCAACACTTAAAATACACACAGGAAAAGTGTAAAATATGGGACCATATATGGGACCCTGATTTTAATCTAAATTAATATTTTTGGAAACAACAACTGCCCAACATCTGTACTGTAAATAAATTATAATGTAATGTACAGAAATTAGAAAGTTAAAAAATGAGTGTTTCTGCTTCTTCGGTCGTAATTAAAAAAAATATTATAGTCCTGACAGTTGATCCTTCAGGATAAAATGATTGTTTCATTAATGTCCCTTTCAAAATAACATTAATTCCTAGTGAGCGCTGTCCCACTGCTGTTCATAAAACATCTTATCCCTTACATAAGTTCAGAAGAAGAGTTCAGAGTTCAGGGACATTTGCTGCAAGTTGAGTAACTGGGACATTTTACAAGGGTGATGATTTGATGTCATGTCATCAATGTAACATACACAAACATGGATCTAGCGTCGTCTGCACAGACTCACTGTAGTTGCAGTGTTTTACATCACAACAAAATATTTTGATGGAACACACAGAGTGATGGAAATGTTTTACTTGTCTTTGGAGTGGACACAAGGACACAGAAGCAATCCTTTGTATTGGCAGATCAGAGGGGCCACCATGATGAGTGAGTTACTGCACAGGCCCTGGCAGGGGCCCTTAAACATGTGTACGTACAAATTAAACTAACCAAGTGGGAGGTGATAGTTCAAAGTCCTTAGAATGCAGCTCCAGACGACAGGGCATAGGTATGAGACTCACACACATCTGTCCTTAAAGACGTGTAGGGCTCCTGTTTCAGGCTAAAATGATTAGGTGGGTTATCACCTCACAATAGCGAGAGTTTGGTGAAGGTCATCGACTGCCAAACAGAGTTCTCTATATGTGCCAACTACTGAGAGAAAAAGAAGAAGAAATGGGACTGATTGAAGTGGCTTTCTGATGAGATTTGTCCACGTAAATGTTTTTTTGAACATGTTCAGAGTGATGAGAAGAATACAGAATTTTCTTGTGATTTATAAATGTAATAGAAGTTATTTTTTGTGATCAAAAATATTAAAGTCATATAGGCTATACAATTGCAAATAGTAGTGTATATCAGTAACTAATGTATCTTTGTGTTTAATATGTAGGCCTCAAATTACTACAAGGTTGTTATGTTATGGTTGCTGAATGATGTTATGCTACACTAACATTTCTGCTATTTATGCTAACTTTGAATCATATGGAAGGATGAAAGGGTCACTCAAAGTGGCAAACACACTGAAAATCAACACCCAGAGCAAAACAATGTAGATGTAGCCTTTCTAATTATCATGAGCTGGGCGGAACTTCCTATTGATGGAGCACAAACCTATAGCAACTGACCTCAACTCAAACCATTAAACTGTCACTGTGCGAAATACTCCAGAATCCAGAGATGTAGTTGCACAGATATTTCAAACTATGATCCAGATATGATGAAATCTGGACTGGACGTGCTCCTATCACAATATTGTAGGAGGTCATATCAAAAAATTGCTCCAGATTCTTGCAAGAATCTAAAAAGGATACCTCCAGATTCTTGGGTTTTTGGCACATATTTAATGATATAAAATAGCTGACCTAATATTTGTTATGGTTTTTCCAAAGCATGGTTCAGTCAAGTCATACTCAGATGTTTTATGTCTGATTTATTATCTTCAGTGCTTTGTATTTGTCTGATCCTTTCTTTAATTATATTTTCTAAACTGCTGCCCAGTTGACCCAAAATGATAATAAATGTTTCAGCACCCTGATATTCACACTTTGAAAGTTTGTGATTTAAAGCTACAGGTGCATTAGACATTTGACATTTCAATGTGATTTTTGACATCTGACCTCAAGGACCAGAGAAATCAGCAGAATCCTGACAATACTGAACACTCATCTATTTAGACTCAGCACAACACAAACTCAGTGGACATGGCCAAATTTCAGTAGATGAGAACAAAACAGGAACACACACAACAAATACACACAGTGAGAGTATGGGACACTTGACAAAAGCAAAAGAAGGTTTTGTTCAGACTGAGACTGATTATGTAGCCTACAGTTTGATAACTAACTAATGTTTAGTTTCATGTAGAAGTTATTTTTTTCATAAGTGAATTACTTGTTTTGGAAAATGTAGAAAAAAGAAAACATTAAATCCATTACACTCAAACAGTGATACCTTCAGCCAATCAGGATAATGTGCTTTCATCACGGAGGTGGCTCTCAGTCGCTGCAGCTGGAAGAGACTCATGTGACATGGTGACAGGTGAAGGTTGGACAAATCTAACCGGCACGCATTGTTTTACACCCACCATTTTTTTTTCTTCGGTTTATTATGCATCTTTCTGAATCTGTAAAGGGTAATAGTCATTTATATTTTGTATATGGAAATACTGATGAGGGTAACTTGTAAATCGATTTTCTAAATTTATTGTGGGAGTGTCCAGGTCCCTTTCATTGTATAATGGTGCTGGTAGAGACCATGGGAATACATGACAGGTGGGAAAGCTGAGAGACGGGGTCAGGGTGGGCATCAACTCTGCTGCTGGAATCTGCTGCACCTGAGAAAATGCTGTTGTGGCCCACCAGAGTCCTGCATGTTAGTGAGAGTTGTAGACACTTCAATCAAATCAGAGCTCTGGAAAATTTCCCTGTTTGAGTAATGTTGCTCATTTCTCCATTACGCTTTATTCCCCAACACTGCTGCCTTTCATCCTGTTAATAAATGTTCACCATCACCAAAACATTACACTGACACCATATTGGCTTAATGAAGGTAGATAAATAAATTAGTTTTCAAATCATTCAGTAAAATACCTTAAAAATGAAGGTTTCCTCATCAAGGTTATCTTTATCCATCCATAGCTTAATTAAATAGAGCTCTCATTTATCAAACATATGTCAGCTTGTTCTCAGTGGCTGTAATGCTTCATCTCTTAATAAGCTTCATTTGCAATATATTATCACTTATTTTTCCTCTTTGGCATAGAGTTGATGTTCTGCATCAAACCGTTTGTGATTGGGCTGGTCTTTGTACAGCTGACACTCAAGGCAACAGTTCAGAGTCATCTCACTGGGACTAATCTAGTCAGACACACAGAAGCTGTATGCTAGCATCCAATCTGATTCCTTCATTTCTAAGTAAACCAGATGAAAAAATACTTTACTGAAATGGTTTCATATCACTTCTGCTTGGCCTTGTGGCTGTCACCCTGCTCTGCATTAAAACTATTTTGGCCTTTCGTCAAGACTGTCAGTTACAATTTTTCTGCACTCTCACTCACTGCAGTCACTTGTCATGTTATGTTGTTGTTGATATATGTTTTCCTTGCCAGCCGGCCACAAACTATCAGTGTTACTTTTTGCATTTACTTTTGACATTTCAGGCATTTAGCTCCTTATCCAGAGCAGTACTGAGCCTGTAGCAGTTTCAGGGTCTAAGCTCAGCAAATTCCTCAGCAGGACCTGTTGCTGCAAGACCGTTCTGCTGCTATAATCACTGTCTGGAAGATAAACATTACCACTCATTTCAATGTTGGCAGAGAAATAACAGACAGATTTAGTTAACTTGACATATACAGCCTGAGCTCTCTCAAAAGACCTGGTGTTTCACCCATTGCTTCAGGCCTTTTGATCAGTAAAATAGACAGGGCTTTTGTAAAGTTTGACCTGTTCAGAAGGTCACACATGACTAGAGAGCCTGTGGTATTGGAGTCTGCACTATCTTAGTTGATATGTCCAGCCAGGGAGTGTAGTCCAGCAGTTCCCAACCTTTTCCAACTCA